>NC_065591.1:0-190000 GCF_024542745.1 Macaca thibetana thibetana | reverse complement strand
CCTGGATCTCGTGCGAGAAAGAAATCAGGGCGAGTCCCTAAAGGGAAAGCAAGTTTATTAGGAAAGTGAAGTAATAAAGATTGGCTACTCCGTAGACAGAGTGGCCCCGAGAGCTGCTGGCTGCCCGTTTTTTCGGTTATTTCTTGATGATACGCTAAACAAGGGGTGGATGATTCTTGCCTCCTCCCTTAGACCGTGTAGAGTAACCTCCCGACGTTGCTGTGGTATTCTGCTTGTTTGGTTGTTGGTTTTTGTTGTTGTTGTTGTTTTTGAGCTATGCTGGGATGGGTCAGACTTTTGCCTCTAAAACTCTGTCCTCCGTCCTGAGCGCCACACTTGGTGTGGAAATTCAGAACCCGGGTAGGCCCGCCCTTCATAGCTGGTCTTGGATGCCATGCAAGGACTTGGAACCCAGCATGACTGGAGAAGCATTAGGGAAGATACCTGTGTCATAATTTCAAAATTCTTTTTTTCTTGAGACAGAGTCTTGCTCAGTTGCCCAGGCTGGAGTACAGTGGTGCGATCTCAGCTCACTGCAAGCTCCACCTCCTGAGTTCCCACCATTCTCCTGCCTCAGCCTCACAAGTAGCGGGACTACAGGTGCCCACCACCACGCCCAGCTAATTTTTTGCATTTTTTGTAGAGACGGGGTTTCACTGTGTTAGCCAGGATGGTCTTGATCTCCTGACCTCGGGATCTGCCCACCTCAGCCTCCCAAAGTGCTGGGATTACAGGCGTGAGCCACCGTGCCCGGCCCATAATTTCAAAATTCTTTGTGGTAGTTTAAAATCTTAAAGATTTGTTAGGTTAAATTAAGTAATCTTAGGTTTTTCGCTGGAAATTGGGGTTACTAAGAGCTAAAATAGTAGTCAATATATGTAATTAAAGCTACTAGATATAAAATAAACAATTCTATATACAGAGTGTGTAAAGAAAGTAAGATGTGTTTTGGTGAAGAGATTTATTTTAGAAAATGAGGATGTGGTTTTTGCTAAAGTTTTTGTTTTTGTTTTTCGGAGACGGAGTCTTGTTCTGTCACTAGGCTGGAGTGCAATGGTGCAATCTCCTCACTGCAAACTCCACCTCCCGGGTTCAAGTGATTCTCCTGCCTCAGCCTCCTGAGTAGCTGGGACTACAGGCACGTGCCACCATGCCCGGATAATTTTTGTATTTTAGTGGAAATGGGGTTTCACCATGTTGGCTAGGATGTCTGAATTTCTTGACCTCGTGATCCGCCTGCCTTGGCCTGTCAAAATGCTGGGATTACAGGTGTGAGCCACTGCACCTGGCGAGAAATCTTTTTTCTAGTTATTATTTAAGGATGGTTTCAAAATGAAGGAAAAACACAATAAAGATGAACTAAATGGACAGAAAGAGAAATGATAAAAGGGTGGGGGATGAGTAACCTTTGATTCCTGGGTGGCCGTGTGGTCACCCCTGGAGCTGCCGCTGGGCCGCGCTCAGTTACTAAGGAGAAAAGTTACCAGTGGAATTCCGAGATGCATCCAGCTCCCAGGGAGTTGGTTCACTGGATCCAGAAGGAGATGAACGCTAAAAAGAAAAAGTGAGGCCGGGCGCGGTGGCTCAAGCCTGTAATCCCAGCACTTTGGGAGGCCGAGACAGGCGGATCACGAGGTCAGGAGATCGAGACCATCCTGGCTAACACGGTGAAACCCCATCTCTACTAAAAAATACAAAAAACTAGCCGGGCGAGGTGGCAGGTGCCTGTAGTCCCAGCTACTCGGGAGGCTGAGCCAGGAGAAAGGCATAAACCCGGGAGGCGGAGCTTGCAGTGAGCTGAGATCCGGCCACTGCACTCCAGCCTGGGCGACAGAGCTAGTCTCCGTCTCAAAAAAAAAAAAAAAAAAAAAGAAAAAGTGAAACATTTGGTCTCTTGGTTATCATGATCTGTAACGGCTAAAATGAAATTAAAAGGGAGTGTTGACCATCCTGGTCAAGATGGTGAAGCCCCGCCTCTACTAAAAATACAAAAATTAACCAGGCGCGGTGGCTCGAGCCTGTAATCCCAGCACTTTGGGAGGCCGAGACGGGCGGATCACGAGGTCAGGAGATCAAGACCATCCTGGCTAACATGGTGAAACCCCGTCTCTACTAAAAATACAAAAAATTAGCCGGTGGGAGCCTGCGCACTCTGGGTGGTGGGCACCTGTAATCCCAGCTACTCAGGAGGCTGAGGCAGGAGAATTGCTTGAACCTGGGAGGCGGAGGTTGCAGTGAGTCGAGGATGGGCCATTGCACTCCAGCCTGGGAGACACAGTGAGGCTCCGTTTCAAAAAAACAAAAGAAGAGAGTGTTGGGTCTGACCCTGATGATGCCACACCAAGGTCAGATTTCAGAGAGTCCGAGCTCAGGCCACTAGCCCCAGGGCCAGCCCTTGAGGGCAAAATTTTCTCAGAATGCACGTTTGTGATCTGTGGTTACCTAAAGGCAACCAATGCCAGGGAAAAGGCAAAACCAAAGGGTGGTGGGAACCGGAGGAGTAACGTGAAGAACTGAGCCACCTGTAGACCACCCCCGTCAGCTTCCTGAAATACCTTCACTCAGATGGATCTCAGCTCACTGCAATTCAAATTTGGAGGCTCTGTCTTTGGTGCTAAGCGCTTCCAAGTGGAAGAGCTCGGTTGGTGCAGGACCCACAGCTCAGTGCTGGACAATCACAGACGAGTGCACAGTAAGATCCGTTGACTCTAAGAAGAGGGGCTGCCTGAATCCACCTGTAAACCCCGAGAGAAGCAGCCCCGTGGGGCTGGCGTTGTGATGACCAGGAAGTTCACCCACGGAATACGCCTGTTACCCAGGTCACGGTAAATGCTGTGGTTAGAGGACACCCATTTTCATGGGCACCTTATGTAACCTGACCGCTGCAAAGCTGAAAGATAGTTCAGGGAGCCTCATCCAATTTGCTGTCTTAGCTTCCCCTCATGGGTCTTACAGATGCCAAGAAAAAGATGAGGTTAACCAACAGAAGAACTGGGAAATGCAAAAGGGGAACTCAAAGGACTCAATCAAGAGAAGATGGAAATTGTTAAAGGGTCATTAAGAAATAAGACCAGGCTGGGCATGGTGACTCATGCCTATAATCCCAGCATGTTGGGAGGCTGAAGCACCAGGATTGCTTAAGCCTAAGATTTTGAGAACAGCGTGGGTTGACATAGGGAGACCCCCTCTCTCCAAAAAAAAAAAAAAATTAGCCAAGTGTGGTGATGTGCACTTCTAGTCCCAGCTACTCGGGAGGCTGAGGTAGGAGGCCTGCTTGAGCCTGCAGACTTGAGGCTATAGTGAGCTCCAGTGCAACTGCAGCCTGGGCAACAGAGCAAGACCCTGCCTCATAAAACAAAGAGAAAACAAAAGAAGACCAATAAAAAGCATCAGCAGGGGTGAAACTAAGAGGAAAAAGAAAGGGGAGGGTCATGGGACTCATCCTTGCAGGGGGGAAATCTTTAGATGGTTATTAAGAAATGGACTAAATAAAATGGAAATTGATGGGATTAAAACAAAGGTTTTTTTTGTTTTGTTTTGTTTTGTTTTGTTTTTTTGAGACGGAGTCTTGCTCTGTAGCCCGGGCTGGAGTGCAGTGGCCGGATCTCAGCTCACTGCAAGCTCCGCCTCCCGGGTTTACGCCATTCTCCTGCCTCAGCCTCCGGAGTAGCTGGGACTACAGGCGCCTGCCACCTCGCCCGGCTAGTTTTTTGTATTTTTAGTAGAGACGGGGTTTCACGGTGTTAGCCAGGATGGTCTCGATCTCCTGACCTCGTGATCCGCCCGTCTCGGCCTCCCAAAGTGCTGGGATTACAGGCTTGAGCCACCGCGCCCGGCCAAAACAAAGGTTCGTAATGCAACATGATATAAGTGAGACAGGTAGGTAGGAGGGGGTCCCCAGAAAAACGCCAGCTGGCCTGCCCACTGGGGCGGAGTCTCGGAACATTCAGCAGGAGGAGCCCGGCCCCCTTTTTCTGGTGTGAAACCTGGGATTCAAATGGCTGGCAGGGGAAGCACCTAGCGGGGACTCCGGCCTTGTGAGAGTCCCTGTTTCCCCTTTCTCCCTTTTCATCCAATAAAACCCTGTCTTACTCACCGTTCAGATTGTCTGTGAGCCTGAATTTTCGTGGCCATGGGACAAAGAACCCCGTCTTTAGCTAAACTAAGGAAAAGTCCTGCAACATTTTTAGTGCCCAACATGGGACTGGAGAAGCAGTGAGTGGAATCGGTGTCAGAGCCTCTCACTGTGGCTTCTAAGCCTTTTCATCCGTGGACTTCTGAGCTTACAGGAAACTGCTCCCCATCCCCTGTCACTCCTGGGGGGATCAGGGGCCTTTTCATAGCCTTTTCCTTCCTTTTTTGGGACACACTGGTGAACAGCAGCTCCCAGCTGCTCCTTTCTCTGTGCTGGGCCTGGGACGCCCGGCCCAAGGGTCCCACACAGCCAGCTGGCAGATCCCCAGCCACACACCGACCGCCACAGCCTTCCCTT
Organism: Macaca thibetana thibetana; assembly: GCF_024542745.1. Taxonomy (NCBI): domain Eukaryota; kingdom Metazoa; phylum Chordata; class Mammalia; order Primates; family Cercopithecidae; genus Macaca; species Macaca thibetana. Next base: position 185,508 of record NC_065591.1, on the reverse strand, counting down.
TCCCCAGCCAAGGGTTTTGACTCCATTGGACAGTCATGAAGCTTAAGCTCTCCGCGGTGGAGGAACCACTTGCATGAGAAATTTTATAACTGTTTATTTCCCCTTCTCTACCCATCAGCGAGTTAACTTTTATTTTTATTTTTTGAGGCAGAGTCTCGCTCTGTCCCCCAGACTGGAGTGCAGTGGTATGATCTCGGCTCACTGTAACCTCTGCCTCCCGGGTTCAAGCGATTCTTCTGCCTCAGCCTCCCGAATAGCTGGGACTACAGGTGTGCGACATCACGCCCGGCTAATTTTGTATTTTTAGTAGAGACAGGGTTTCACCACGTTGGCCAGGTTGCTCTCAAACTTGTTACATGCGGCCATATGAGAGACCACCCGAGCAGACCGTACAAGAGGCCACCCAAGCAGGCTTAGTGTGAGCAACAAGGCGGTTTATTCACTTGGGTGCAGGAGGGCTGATTCTGAGAAAGAAGTCGGTCAAGGTGGTGGCTTACCATGGGTTCTAATAGGTTTGGGATAGGCGGTGGGTCAGCAGCAATTTTTTGCAGGCAGGGGATGGATGTTACAAAGTATATTCTCAAGGGCAGAGAAGGTGTATCCTCACCAGGGCGGGGAGGAACGTTACAAAGTACATTCACAAGGACAGGGGAATGTCACCTGGCTGGACCACGGTGCGGCCAGCTCAGAGGACCTTACACCTAGTACCTGACTCTTCAAATACGTCAGAGGACCCCAAAGTGTCCAGAAAAAAGACATAAACAGGATTATTCAAGATATTTGGGTACATGAAATTGCCAAAATGAGGCTCAATCTTCTTCAGGTTATATTTTTATGAATAATGCTAATCTATGTTCCAAAATTGTATGGGATTTCTAAAATTCTAGTGTCTAAGTAGATGCTATCAATCATAATTAAGGTTGTTAAGTTATTGTAAACCATGGAGATAACCAAATTGTCAGTCGTGTTTCTAACTGTAACTACCCTGGACATTTTGCTATTCACAGATAATTGTCTTGTTTTAATCCTTTTCAAAAGATGGTTTATAATAAGCTGTAGGATTATTTTATTTATTTATTTATTTTGAGACGGAGTCTCGCTCTGTCGCCCAGGCTGGAGTGCAGTGGCGCGATCTCAGCTCACTGCAAGCTCCGCCTCCCGGGTTCCCGCCACTCTCCTGCCTCAGCCTCCCGAGTAGCTGGGACTATAGGCACCCGCCACCGCGCCCGGCTAATTTTTTGTATTTTTGGTAAAGACGGGGTTTCACCGTGTTAGCCAGGCTGGTCTCCATCTCCTGACCTTGTGATCCGCCCGCCTCAGCCTCCCAAAATGCTGGGATTACAGGCGTGAGTCACCACACCCGGCCAATAAGCTGTAGGATTTTAACAAGTGTTCTCAGATACAGGCTTCTGATAATTTTGGCAATTGTAACATGAGAATAAAGAAAAGTGTACAGAAGCCCTGAAGAGCTGGAATGTTCACGAATGTCAAGCATAACCAGAGTTAACTAAATGGACTGAATGCAGGAGGCTGGAGCCACCTTTCTGACTTTTGCTCGGATTGTTGCCGATCCCTGTTTTGTTTTTCAGAGTCCAGGAAACTTATTTTGAACGATTTACAGCCTTCAACAATAAGTAAGGTATACTCCTGTGGACAAAATTTGGGCCGGGTGCAGTGAGTCAAGCCTGTAATCCCAGCACTTTGGGAGACTGAAGTGGGTGGACCACTTGAGGTCAGGAGTTCGAGACCAACATGGGGAGGCCCCACCTCTACTAAAATACAAGAATTAGCTGGATGTAGTGGCGGGCACCTGTAATCCCAGCTATTCAGCAGGCTGAGGCAGGGGGATTTCTTGAACCCAGGAAGCACAGGTTGTAGTGAGCTGAGATTGTGCCGCTGCACTCCAGCCTGGGTGACAGAGTGAGACCCCATCTCAATTTAAAAGCATTTGGAGAATGTTTGTTTCTCTCTCTCTGGTTCCTCCAGAATTTGGAAACTGTGAGTATTCTTGTGGCAATATAGTCCTCTGCATCGGTGCAATAAGATTCCTCTTTCTTTTGCAGCAGGACACACTTGGAGAAAGTGGTTATTTTACCAAGGCTTTGACTGGAAGAGTCTGCTTCCCTTTGAGGAGTCAATCTTGGCTGGGCTCAGGGGCTCACGCCTGTAATTCCAGCTGTTTGGGAGGCTGAGGGGGAAGAATCGCTTGAACCTGGGAGGCGGAAGTTGCAGTGAGCAGAGATCGCAAGACTCAGTCTCAAAAAACAAAAAAAATCATAAGGTATGAAGATGTGTGTGTTTTTTTTTTTTAAGTAATTTCTCTGTTTTGGAGTTAAAGTTTCTTTTAGAATGAATGGAAGAAATGAGTACAGAAAGCTGTGAAGAGAGAGGGAGGAAGAACCTTGTGTAGTTAGGTGGCTAGAACTGGGTTTATAAACATTGTAAAGTGACTGTTTTTTGTTGCTTATTTTGTTTATGTGTTTTCAGACAGGGCGTCACTCTGTTACTCAGGCTGGAATGCAGTGGTGTGATCTCAGCTCACTGCAGCCTCAACCTCCCGGACTCAAGTGATCCACCTGTCTCAGCCTCTCTAGTAGCTGGGACTACTAGAGAGCACAGCAAAAACCCCCTCTCAAAAAAAAAGAAAAACTTAGCGGGGTGTGATGGCACATCCCTGTAGTACCAGCTACTCAAAAGGGTGAGGTGGGAGAATCGCCCGAGCCCAGGAGTGTGAGGCTGCAGTGAGCTGTGATTACGCCACTGCACTCCAGCCTGGGTGACAGAGAAAAGAGAAAGAGTTCTACCAAAGCAGACTCTTAAAAACCCCACGTGATCCATCACTAGTCATATTCATTGCAGACATGTAAATAATCAGGCCGAGTTTAATGAGACTAAAGCTATTTTGCAAACAAATTAGGCTTACTGTAATTATCTTTGGTTGAAATGGGGGTTTCTACTATAGAGAGGAATTATGTTTCATCAGAAAACTATAGTGCACCCATGACGATATTTCCCTCATTTTCTTTGAGGCTTTGCGTATTGCTGGAGTCCTGCAAGCTGAAGCTGGACGATTAAGTGTTAACCTCAGAGGAGAACCTCCAGGCCGCTGCTGCGTGTGACTCAGAGTTTACCAAGATGCCTGATGCTATCAACCCACAGAAACAGGCTTTCAGCTCAGATCTAGAAATCTCAACTAACTGCTTTCTGGACTCAGGGACATCGTTTTTAGTTTGTGGTAACCATTAGCCATTGTTTTCCTTTTGTTTATTTTAACCGGTTTGGTTTCTGGGAAGCTTGGCTAAGGAGCGTCCTAGTCTCTTGAGATCATTCTCCTGACGCCTCATTGTGATGTCCCTGCGGAACCGTATTCTCTCAGGGGTCTTATTTTTTTTTCTTTCTTTGTTTTTTGAGATGGAGTCTTACTCTGTCACCCAGGCTGGAGTGCAACGGCGGGATCTTGGCTCACTGCAACCTCCACCTCCCAGGTTCAAGCAATTCTCCCGGCTCAGTCTCCCAAGTAGCTGGGATTACAGGCATGCGCCACCACGCCCAGCTAATTTTTGTATTTTTAGTAGAGACGGGATTTCACCATTTTGGTTAGGCTGGTCTCAAACTCCTGACCTCGTGATCCACCCGCCTCGGCCTCCCAAAGTGCTGGGATTACAGGCGTGAGCCACTGCGTCTGGCCTCTTTTTTTTTTTTTTCCAGTACATTGTTCCAGGACATCTCAGGAATCTTAAATGCACGTTCAAAGCCATCCATGGTACACCAGATGGTCTTCCTGTGATTAGAACAACCGAAAAGGGAGAAGAAAAATTTTTCCAATGAGCCTGACATTGTGACTTGCAAATTCCATGTGGAAACAGACAAACCAGCCATGACGGTGACAGAGGGTGCCTGCGTCTGACTTTTGGTCAATCTCCGATAAATGAGAGGATGGCTGATGGGGGAGTTTTTAGAAGACTCCATCGGGATGCCATCAGACTGAGGAGGCCCCAGTGCCCTGAAACCCAGCTGAGTTTGAAAGGTCATATCCTAGGAAAACACAACTTAAGCTTCATCAGTCAACTAACCTCGAAGAAGGGACTTCGAGGCCATGGCTCCAACTTTGCCAATGAAGGATTTACCTTCCGGACACCCCTTGTAAAGTTCCCTTTGATGGAGCCCTGAGCTGCTTGCAGTTTAGCGCTGCCCAGTTCATGAATTGCTGCTCGTACAAATAAACTTAAAAAATTTTTCCTGTGCTTTTGTTTATATATATATATATATTTTTTTTTTTTTTGAGATGGAGTCTCGCTCTGTCGCCCAGGCTGGAGTGCAGTGGCGCGATCTCGGCTCACTGCAAGCTCCACCTCCCGGGTTCCCGCCATTCTCCTGCCTCAGCCTCCTGAGTAGCTGGGACTACAGGCACCCGCCACCGCGCCCGGCTAATTTTTTGTATTTTTAGTAGAGACGGGGTTTCACCGTGGTCTCGATCTCCTGACCTTGTGATCCGCCCGCCTCGGCCTCCCAAAGTGCTGGGATTACAGGCGTGAGCCACCGCGCCCGGCCTTGTTTATATTTTAACACAAATAAGGAGATTATAGGGTGATATTTTACAGAATTCAAAGAAAAAACCCTAGAATTTTATATGCAGCCAAATTGTTATTCAAAGCTCAGAGCATAATAAAGCTATTTCCAGAAAGCCTCAGAATGTGTCCCTCCCTCACGTCTACACTGAAAATATTCTTGAAGAAGGAAGTCAAAAAACAAAAAAATAGAAAAAACAGAAATCCAGGAAGTGCTGCAGGCCACAGGAGAAGTCTGGGGACACAATGGGTTTGTGAAATCTGTTATTAGCAACAAATCACTGCCAATAAAAAGGTAACGCAAAGGGCAAAGATGAGGGAAATACAGTTGTGCAAAGCCTGACGATCTAGATAATGCCATCAGGAAGGGAGTGAGAGAACCAAGGGATGTGGGAAGTTTGCCAAAGGGTGCCGGGAGATCCAGGTGTGAACACGGGCAAGTCCAGGACGTGAACACGGGCAGCTGAACAGTGTGGGTCTTAAGGCCACCATCACAGGAGCTCGCTCGGCCACGCTGCGTGCCCACTGCCGTGGGGGAGAAGAGAACGTCTTTCTTTCCTTCGCAGGTTCTTAGTTGAGACAGTCTCCTGAAAATAAAAGTGAGATTAACACGAGAAAAAGCAACAGCGGTTTACGGATGCCTGCTGTACCTGCCTCGCGGGAGAGGACTCAGGTTAAAAGTATTTCTCTCTCTCTGCAGCGGCTTTGGAGCCTTACTTCAATAGTATTTTAACATGAGTCATAAATCCTATGGGAAAAGACAAAGGCAGGAAAATGTGGGGAGGGACATTTGCAGGAAGGGCCGGGATTCTCCCTGTCTCTGAGGGGATGTGCAAGTGTCTTCAGGTGCGAAAGGCAGAGAGGAGGCCAGGAAGACCTCAGTCTTTGTACCTCGCTGTCCTGCCACCAGGCAAGCAGAGAGGGGCCGAGCATCGCCCTGTGTTTTAAGTTTCGTCACCTCAACAACGCCCGGTATTTTAGGGTGTTGTGGTTTGTTTCATCATGTGCAGCAATTCTTGGCACCGCAGGAGCAGAGAGAGCTGTGAGGCCTCTCTTCACCCCTCACAGGGTCACAGCGACTCTCTTATAACCACACACAGCTAACAAGAGAAAAGAACACATTTATGGAGCCAAAGTTTTATGTAACACAGAAGACCCAGAGACCCAGGAAAACCTTTTTATGCTTCGATTAGATGAAGCATGGGCAGCTGTGTAGAGATGGGAACAATCCAGTGGGAAGGCTGAGGGGACAGACCCAGCGAGGCTGCCCGGAGCCTTCTCAGCACCCGCTGCAAAGCTCCTTCCTCCCTCCCATGCGTGGGGGCAGGACCCTGGGAAGGAAGGCCTCCAAGGGAAGAGGGACAGAGTGACCTTCTAGGTTCTACGGCCTGCTTTGGGAGAGACGAGTTCTATTTTCTATGACTCACCATGGGGAAAAGGAATTCTGGTTTCCGTGATTCACACGGGGGAGAAAATGGGGCAGGAAATAGAAGGGAAGGAGAAGGTCAGAGACGCTTTGCTTGTGAGGCCCTTAATGGCCCCAGACCCAAGTACTCAGCACGCCAAGGTCACATGTGGAGCCCCAGCAGCAAGCAGGAGGCACTCGGTAAGTTTCATTGCACCACGCGTGGTGGGAGGAGAGCCTGAGGCCGGGAGTTTGAGACCAGCCTCCAGCCTAGACAACATGAAGACTCCAAGGCCGGGAGTTTGAGACCAGCCTCGGCAACAGCAAAACTCCATCTTAAAAAAATGTGTGTGTGTGTATGTGTGTGTATATATATACGTGTGTGTGTGTATTTGTTGAATGAATCAATATAAATTTTTAGAAAAGTTATAAAAGAAAAAATCTCTCATGAAAATCACCAAAAGAAAAAACCTCCAAAAGTAGGGCAAATAGAAAATATAAAAACTGTGGCAGAAATATGTCCTTGTGGAAGAATTATTATAACAAATATGAGTTAAAAGACAGAGAGTTAATTAGAGATGCATTTTAAGAAAAGACCCAGAAATACGGAAAAGTTCTTTGAAACTGAATTTGGCTGATTCTAGGTGCCTGACGGAATCGACACGCAATCCTCCCCCAACAGAGACAACACCCCAGGCCTGAAAGCAGCTCCGTGTCCAGCCATGAAACATAAACAGGCAACATGGAGGGAGAAGACAGCGAGGGTGAGGGTCAGCAGGAGCCACTGGCAGCAGGAACTCCGGGTGCTGGAATTCCCAGACGATAAACCAGCTGTGCTCGCTATGTTTTTGGAAACAAAAGGTAAACATGAGGATTTTTTCCAAGGAATGAGAAATGGATACGGTGATGCAATAAGAAGAACCGGTTTGGTTCTTCAGTCCTGGTTCTGCAGAGCCCCTAACACTCTTGTGACTCCGAGGCGATGGGGAGTAAAGGCAGAGCCTCTCTCAACCACACCTGGGTTTACACTGAAGAAGAGGGTTTGGGAAGGGGCTCTGGCTGCCAGGTGATTCGGGGGATGGAACTTTCAGCCCCACCCTCAGCCCGTGGGGAGGGGAGAGGGACTGGACAGAGTCAGTCCCTAGGGGAATGATTTAAGCAGTCGTCCCTACGTAATGAGGCCTCCACAGAAAACCCTAATCAGCAGAGTTCCAAGAATGTAGATGCTGGAAGCTCTAACTCATCGTGTTTGGGTTTAGCCGACACTGGATTTGGTTTGGTTTAACCCCCACGTGGATGTTAAAATCCTGACAAAAGCAAGAATGTGGGCCGGGCGCGGTGGCTCAAGCCTGTCATCCCAGCACTTTGGGAGGCCGACACGGGCGGATCACGAGGTCAGGCGATTGAGACCATCCTGGCTAACACAGTGAAACCCCGTCTCTACTAAAAAATACAAAAAAACTAGCCGGGTGAGGTGGCGGGCGCCTGTAGTCCCAGCTACTCGGGAGGCTGAGGCAGGAGAATGGCGTGAACCCGGGAGGCGGAGCTTGCAGTGAGCCGAGATTGTGCCACTCACTCCAGCCTGGGCAACAGAGCGAGACTCCATCTCAAAACAAAACAAAACAAAAAAGCAAGAATGTGTTCACCATAGAAGTCCGGAGTGGTGGTCTTCTTGGGATGGGAGGGGTCGTGACTGGGCAGGGACAGGCAGGCACCTTCTGGGGGATGGGCAATGCACCATTTTGACTAGGGTGGTAGTTTTTTACTTTTATGTTTTATACATTTTGCTGTAAATTTATTTATTTATTTATTTATTTATTTTTTTTTTTGAGACTGAGTCTGGCTCTGTCGTCCAGGCTGGAGTGCAGTGGCCGGATCTCAGCTCACTGCAAGCTCCGCCTCCCGGGTTCCCGCCATTCTCCTGCCTCAGCCTCCTGAGTAGCTGGGACTACAGGCGCCCACCACCTCGCCCGGCTAGTTTTTTGTATTTTTTTAGTAGAGACGGGGTTTCACCGTGTTAGCCAGGATGGTCTCGATCTCCCGACCTCGTGATCCGCCCGTCTCGGCCTCCCAAAGTGCTGGGATTACAGGCTTGAGCCACCGCGCCCAGCCATAGTTTTTTGTATTTTTTAGTAGAGACGGGGTTTCACCGTGTTAGCCAGGATGGTCTCGATCTCCTGACCTTGTGATCTGCCCGTCTCAGCCTCCCAAAGTGCTGGGATTACAGGCTTGAGCCACCGTGCCCGGCTAAATTTATTAAATTTCACAATAGGGAAACGTTAAAAGTATATGCCCCCATTAACATGGATTTTATATACACCAGGCAATCACAAATAGAAATGCTGGAAGAAGTGGGGTCAGCAATAATAATATTTCTGAAATCACCAAAATTCTGCCAGGAAAAGATCTGGAGAGCCTGCGAGGCCAAGGCTAAGATCTCCAGTGAGGGTGAGACTAAGCTGAGGACCCGCAGATGACCGCTGCAATGGCCGTCCACGTCAGCCAGGACAGGCTGCGTTAGGCTGCATAACAAATGGCCCCACATAATGACATCCCGTGCACGCTCCACCCCACCAAGGACTCTGCTCCCCACCCTCATGCAGAGGCCCAGACGAAGTCGCACCTCGACAGGCGTCTCCATGGCCACTGAGGCGAAAGAAGGAGCTCCACGGGAAGACTCAGCCCTGCCGTCTGCCCAGAGGGGAGCTGAAGGTATCTGGTGAACAGCACTGAGGCACACCACATCCAGGCACCTGCGAGGTACTTGGAAGCCTGCCCTTCCTGCAAGCAAAGCACACCCGCTTCCTCCAAGGCAACCATCCCGGAGTCCTCCAGCTACGTGAAGGTCAAACGTACACAAGTTGCCGCATCCATCCCAAGCTGGAGGGCTCTGAGTTAAAAAGATGAAGCGTTTGCTGCCCACGCCCCCGGTATTCAACCAAGGAGCAGGGACAGGGGCTTCCAGGGTCTGGTTTGGAAGGGGAAGAAGGCAGACCCCAGCAGTCAGGCTCTGCAGTGGCTCCAAAGTCCCATCGGGTGGCTGGGGGAGGACCCCAACCCCGGGGAGCAATTTCCTGGAAGAGATGTGGGCTGTGGTCGGTGGAGGGGACACCTCCCATCCCCACGGTCCTCTGTGGCCCCACCAGCGTGGGTGCTGGAGAGCCAAGTGGCTTCCTCAGCTCCCTTCTTGCCTGTAGAGACGTGGGGAGCCCAAGGGCTACTTTGAGTCTCAGGCTGTCACAGTCTTTGGATCCAGCCTGTGTTTTTAGGACAGTGCAACTCTTTCAAATCTTTGATCAACTTTCTTTTTCTTTTTCTTTTCTTTGAGGCAGGTGTCGCAGGCGTCCTTGTGAAGAGACCACCAACCAGGCTTTGTGTGATCAATAAAGCTTTTTAATCACCTGGGTGCAGGCGGGCTGAGTTCGAAAAATGAGTCAGCAAAGGGAGATGGGGTGGGGCAGTTTTATAGGATTCGGGTGGGTCATGGAAGATTACAGTCAAAGGGCGTTGTTCTCCGGCGGGCAGGGGCGGGGGTCACAAGGTGCTAGGTGGGGAGCTTCTGAGACTCACTGTCCAGGAGAAGGAATGTCACAAGGTAGTGTCATCAGTTAAGGCAGGAACCGACCATTTTCACTTCTTCTGTGGTTCTTCAGTTGCCTCAGGCCATCTGGATGTACAGTCCAGGCTTGGGCTCAGAGGCCTGACCGCAGGGTCCTGCCCAGGCTGGACGTGACTGATCGCCACTCAGTGCAGCCTCAACCTCCTGGGCTCAAGCGATCCTCCCAACTCCAGTCTCCCTGTGGGTGGGACCGCAGGCATGCACCACCACCACTGGCTATGTTTTCATACTTTTTGTAGAGACAGGGTCTCACCATGTTGTCCAGGCTGGTCATGAACCCCTGGGCTCAAGTGATCCGCCCGCCTCAGCTTCCCAAAGTGCTGGGATTACAGGCGTGAGCCATGGCACCCGGCGTAAATCAGCTCTCTAAACTTCCGTCTGATTTGGTCAGGTCCCTGTGCCGAGTCACACCCGCTCCTCCTGCCTGCCTTGGCTGGGCTGCGTTTCTTTCCTTGGTCGTCCTCAGCCCCCACTGCCCCCCTCCCTCTAAAATCTCTCCGCAAAAAATGTGGCATCAGGTCAGGCTGAAGAGCCTGAGTCACACCCTTAGTCTCTTTTTCCTGGAGCATTTGGTGCAATAAAAGGGCTTTCCTGGGCCATTCCTTTGGCCGGACCCTACCTGGAGACGCTGCGAGCTCCTCGGAGTTTCCAGCAGCCGGAACGGTGCCGGCTCCTGATTCCACCCCAGCCGCAAACGCTGACATTTTCACTCAAGGGTCTCTGCAATCTTCCCTTCTATGGTCAGGATGGAAAGGCAGTGGCCTCTTTTAACCCACAAAGCCCCCCTGGGTTTTCCTGGTTTCCTTCCGCTCCTGCTCACCCACCAACTGGTTCTCTCCTGAACTCATGATGCCAAAACCCGCATCTGGCCTCAGGCAGCACCCACAGAACATTCGCTGCCCAGCCTCAAAGTCCAGGACTCACATTGATTAGGTTCTTGCTCTCCTTCCAAACACCCCAGGGGTCGCTGCCCCCACCACGTCCTCCCTGCTCTGCCTGGCCCGGGCAGCACTGCCCCGAGTCAGCCAGGATGAGCCAGGCTGTGCAGTGGTAACGGACAGCCCCACCCTCAGCCGCTGACTCCCTCCAGTGTGGGCCGGTGGCAGGTGTGGGGTCTGTGGTCTGTGCATCGTCCTTGCCCAGCCACCCAGGTTGGGGAGCCCCCAGCGTGTGCTGCCAGGCCTCTGAGGTGGGAATGGGAGGTGGAGTCACGCCTGATCTCTTGGTGCCACCTCTCATGCCCACAACATCGCACTGGCCACCTCAAGTGACAAGTTCATGCTGAGCTGCGAGGGGGTGAGGAAGAAAGATTCCAGGAAGAAAGCCGGAGGCTTGGGGAACAGCACTGATGGGCCTCCCGGTGCACCTCGAGGCACTGCTGTGGGGTGCGTGCCTGTGAAGAGGGCGGGGCTGCCCTTGGGAGGCAGGGAGGGGAGTCGCTGCCCTGGGGAGCTGCAGATGCATTAGAGCAAGAAGGTCAGGGCACCCCTCACGGGGCTGTTCGAACGGAGGCTGGAGGAAGGGGCTTGTGATGATTGCGTTAACTGCACAAATTGTTTGCAGAGCCTGTGTGTTTGAACTATATGAAATCTGGGCATCTTGAAAAAAGAACAGGATAACAGCAATCTTCACGGAACACCAGAGATAAAGACTTCTGGCCACTGGTAAGCTGGATGGAACAGAGTCACATTTCTCCTCTTTCAAAAGCAAATAGGAGAAATATTGCTGATTCTTTTTCTCAGCAAGGAACATCCCTGAGAAAGAGAATGCGCCCCTGAGGGCAGGTCTATAAACTGCCCCCTCGGAAGCGAGCGAGCCGCGCCATCTTTTACGGTTGAAGCTGAAGGGATGAAATAAGCCCCGGCCTCCTGTAGCGCTCCCAGGCTTATTAGGACGAGGAAATTCCTGCCTAATACATTTTGGTCAGACAGGTTGTCTGCTCTCAAACCCTGTCTCCTGATAAGATGTTATCAATGACAATGCCTGCCGGAAACTTCATTAGCAATTTTAATTTTGCCCTATCCTGTGGTCCTATTATCTTGCCCTGCCTCCACTTGCTTTGTGATATTTTATTACCTTGTGAAGTACGTGATCTCTGTGACCCACACCCTATGACCCACACCCTATTCGTGCACTCCCTCCCCTTTTGAAAATCCCTAATAAAAACTTGCTGGTTTTATGGCTCGGGAACATCAGGGATCCTGCCGACAGGTGGTGTCTGCCCTGGACACCCAGCTTTAAATTCCTCTCTCTTATGCTCTTTCCCTTTATTTCTCAAACCAGCCGAGACACTTAGGAAATAGAAAAGAACCCACATAACCACTGGGAGCGGGTTCTCCTGATACAAATAACCTTTATTTATCTGTGAATTAAAACTCTAATTTAAGCATTAGCTGGGCATGCTGGTGTGTTACTTGGGAGTTCTAGCTACTTGGGAGGCTGGGGCAGGAGGATCGCTTGAGCCCAGGAGGTGGAGGCTGCAGTGATCTGTGATGGTGCCACTGCACTTCAGCCTGGGTGACAAAGTGAGACCCTGTTTCAAACAAAGAAACAAAACCCACAAAACAAAACAAAACAAACCTCTATTCCTTCCTCCATTTTTTGGCCACGAAGAGACCCCATGGAGACTTGCTTTTTCCTTAAAATTCTGAGTCACAAAATTCTGGAGCCTGACTGTGAGAAACAAACTCACTTGTCCAAACCCCAAGAATGGACCTAGAAACCTGGAAAACAGCAAAAGTGAGACTTTTTTTTTTTTTTTTTTTTGAGACAGAGTCTCGCTCTGTCGCCCAGGCTGGAGCGCAGTGGCCGGATCTCGGCTCACTGCAAGCTCTGCCTCCCGGGTCTACGTCATTCTCCTGCCTCAGCCTCCCGAGTACCCGGGACTACAGACGCCCGCCACCTCGCCCGGCTAGTTTTTTGTATTTTTAGTAGAGACGGGGTTTCACCGTGTTAGCCAGGATGGTCTCGATCTTCTGACCTCGTGATCCGCCCGTCTCGGCCTCCCAAAGTGCTAGGATGACAGGCGTGAGCCACCGCGCCCGGCCAAAAGTGAGACTTTTAATGATGGTCTTTTGAGATCAGGCATCTGATGGGCCCACACAGTACAGAACAAGCCATTTATCCCCAGTGTGCAGGCCCCTCCCCCAGCTCCTCATAGGCCGAGCACTGTGAGGTCACTGCCTTCCTATTGGTTGTTGGGCAGGGGCTTTAGGTGTTTGCTTTAGGGTTGTCCTGCTGCATTTTGTTGCGGCCCACAATGCATTGCAATCCCAGTCAGATCAGGGGCTCCTTGTGTATTTATTTGACTTATGACCTAAGCAGCTGGGCAGGCGGATACGGACGGATGAACCGAGCTATTTTGCAAGCTAGTAAACTTTCATCTCAGACTAAACTTCCTTGATTTGCCTGAGGGCAACTAAGTGGAGGGAGAAGGGGAGGGACAGGGAGACTGACAAGAAGGCATCAGCTATCCAAGCAGGGGCCTAGTATATCCTGTTTCTTCTGTGGTTTGCTGACCTAAGCTGATGTAAAGCACTTTGTCTTGGAAATGGACCACTGTATACATTATTTCCTTCACTTACTTAGAAAGGAAGAAGATAGGCCGGGCGCGGTGGCTCAAGCCTGTAATCCCAGCACTTTGGGAGGCCGAGACGGGCGGATCACGAGGTCAGGAGATGGAGACCATCCTGGCTAACACAGTGAAACCCCGTCTCTACTAAAAATACAAAAACTTAGCCGGGCGAGGTGGCGGCGCCTGTAGTCCCAGCTACTCGGGAGGCTGAGGCAGGAGAATGGCGTGAACCCGGGAGGCGGAGCTTGCAGTGAGCTGAGATCCGGCCACTGCACTCCAGCCTGGGTGACAGAGCGAGACTCCGTCTCAAAAAAAAAAAAAAAAAAGAAGATAGGCCAGGCGTGGTGGCTCACGCCTGTAATCCCAGCACTTTGGGAGGCCGAGGTGGGTGGATCACGAGGTCAGGAGATCGAGACCATCCTGGCTAACACGGTAAAACCTCGTCTCTACTAAAAATACAGAAAATTAGCCAGGCGTGGTGGTGGGCGCCTGTAGTCCCAGTTACTTGGGAGGCTGAGGCAGGAGAATGGTGTGAACCCAGAAGGCAGAGGTTGCAGTGAGCCGAGATCACACCACTGCACTCCAGCCCGGGTGACAGAGCGAGACTCCATCTCAAAAAAAAATATGTACTGATTTAATTTTAATTACTTGTTTTTAGAGGCAGGATCTCTGTCATCCACGCTGGAGTGCAGTGGCACCATCACAGCTCATGGCAGCCTCAACCACTGGCCTCAAGTGATCCTCCTGCCTTGGCCTCCCAGTGCTGGGATTACAGGAGTGAGCCACCATGCCTGGCCGGCAATCTACTTAAACAAATATATCCAAAATACTACCTCACCATATCATCAACAAAATATACTACTGATGAAATAGTGACATTTTACAAAGAAATTTTTTTCTCACCAAATCTTCAAAATCCAACATGAGCTTTGTCCTCACAGCAGTTTGAGAACGGAACTGGCCACGTTCCAAGGGTGGCCACAGGGAGCTCCCCAGAGTGCAGCAGCCAGGCCAGAGGCTGCACAGAGGTGCAGGATCAGAGGAGGTGCAGGCAACCCCAGAGTCCGGTCTGAGGTGGCGCAGGGAGCAGGTCTCTGGTGGCCGTGACAAGATGACAGGATCCAGGGTAGGGTGGGGAGGGGACGGGACCCTGGGCATCTCAGAGAGCAGAGCAGCGGAAACAGGAGCCCCCACCTAGGGACAGGTGGAGAGGGGGGCTCCTCGCCAGGAACCCCAATCAAGACAGGCCTCACGTGACTCCCACTTCCTCCTGGAGGGCGCAGGGGCCTCTTCTGAGGTCAGTTTGGTTTCTGATTTTTTCCAGGGAAACTTTTCAGCACATTGTCCTTGGCCAGATGCCACAGGAGCCGCTGACCCAGTGACCTCACTTTGCTCTGCTCAGACTGCACTCCTATCCACGGGGTGCTGAGGCAGGAGGAGGAAAGTGCTGTAAACTCAGTAAGCTCTTGGCCAGTGGGGCCCTAGAGCCCTGCCCAGGCCCCACGGGGTGTGGCCCTGAGTCCAGGAACCCCCGCCCCTCATGTCCCCTCAACCTCTGTGGTGTTTTATAAAGCAAAGGGGCCCCGGAAGGAGGCAGGAGGAAGGAGGGGGTCACGCGTGTCAGCCCTGAGCACTGAAACTGCCCCCACAGGTCCTGGAATCCTCCCTGTATCCAAGACTGCCTCCGCTTCCGTCAGTGCTCCCCGCGGTCCCCGGTCCTGGGCCTGGAGGGCTGCTTGGGGCAGGCAGCAATGGCCACTGGGTCTGTGACCTGCAGCAGGAGACACAGGGAGGCTTGGGCCTCTGAACCCACATAGAGCAGAACTGCAGCCCCAAGAAAGGGAAGATTTCGGCAGAGGAGGCCTGTGGCAAGAGAGGTGAGGGCTTGAGGGGCCCCCTGTGGGGCCTGGAGTGTGGAGGCCCATCGGGGGCCTGGCAGGGACCCCGAACCAATAGTGAGGTCCTGCAACTGCTGGTGTAAGGTGAGGAGACTCCCAGGTCTAGTAAAGTTCACAGGGGCCTCTGACTCCCCTCCAAGAGGAAGCTGGAGTCACATGATGCTGTCCTGCGGGGGTCCTGGAGAGAAGGCTCCTTATCCCACAGTGCGTCCGCCCGCCCTGAATGTATAACTTCACGTTCAGAAATTTGTTACCCCCTCCTCAGACCTCACACAATTCACAAATTTCCAAGCAGGAAACAAACTTCTAAGAAAGCAGAACGCCTGAGTCCAGCAGGTCCAGGAGCCTGAGAAGACCTAAGACCTGCCAGAGACGGTGCCCGGCATCCAGACGTCACTCCACAAACGGTCGTGTAAGAGAGCAGGAACCACACTTCCCAAGCCTTCGTCACCACCAAAAACATCAGCTTCCCGGAAACCTGAGCCATGATCAAGGAGGAGCACGGTGTGAAGTCAGCCGTGACCCACATCCGCAGCGAGACCTCCGTGCCCGACCATGTCGTCTGGTCCCTGTTCAACACCCTCTTCATGAACCCCTGCTGCCTGGGCTTCATAGCGTTTGCCTACTCCGTGAAGGTGCGTATGGCCCCAGGGAATGCTCAGAGGGTCCCGGTGAGCCTGGAGCTCCACCTGCCCAGAAGCTGCCCGGGGTGGGGATTCGTGTGTCCCTGTGAGTGTGAGTTTGTGTGCACCTCTGTCCCGTGTGTGCCCACGTCAGTAGCTTTGTCTGTGTGATCTGTGTGTGTGTGGCTTGGGGAATTCGCCCAGTGCAGGTCTAGGAGGAGGCTCCAGGAGGCTGGCTGGCTCAGAGTTTGTCCCCAGAGATCCACTAGCCCAGAGCAATTCTCCCTACAGCCCAATACCAGAAATTACACCCTCACCTTCCAGACTGGCACCCAGGCTCTCCCAGAAAGTGAGAAGGGAACTCACAGGCGACTTCACCCCGTGGTGGGGAGAACAGCCTGTGCTGGGGCCCAGGCAGAAGGAGGATGAGCCTGAGGCTCCTGGAGAGTCTGAGCCTGGATGAGGAAGGGGAGGAGGTGGTCCCTGATCTCAGAGTGGGGAGGAGCCGGGGGGAGTGGGAGCCACAGCACATGGCTCTCAGCTGAGGAATCCTGGTCCCCCACTGTCTCCTCCCACAGTCTAGGGACAGGAAGACGGTTGGCGACCTGACTGGAGCCCAGGCCTGTGCCTCCACCGCCAAGTGCCTGAACATCTGGGCCCTGACTGTGGGTATCCTTGTGACAATTGCACTCACCATCCTTTCACCAGTAGTTCTGTGATAATATTCCAAGCAATTTCTCAGACGACAAAGAATCTCCAAGGCCAGTAGTAGCGCCCAGGTACTCGCCATCCACTGCTGGTCCTGCCCCCGGAGCCGCGTCCTGTATCAGCCCATTATCCTCACACACTTTTCCACAGCGGCATTCAGTGAAGTGCAGGTGTTTCTGGTGCTGTGGAAGGCAGGATACAGTGTCAGGAAAAAAGGCTCAAATCTGCCTGACAGTGTCCAGTGTTTAAGCTTCTATATAAGCCAAGAGGAAAGATGGCTTAGCAGTGAACGGAGAGCAGTGAACGGAGAGCAGTGAACGGAGAGCAGTGAACAGAAAGCAGCTGTTTGTTCCCTTCCTCTCCAACCACCCGGCGTCAGAGATAAGAGGGTTCCTAGAGGCAGCAAAGTTCTGCTGCGTTTGAATCCCAAATTTCTTGCTCACGCCTAAGCCATTATATGAAGCCACAAAGAGGAAAGAAGGAGACGCTCCTCTAGGAGGCTGACCAGGAGAAGGCTTTCTTTCTTTCTTTTTTTTTTTTTTGAGACGGAGTCTCGCTCTGTCGCCCAGGCTGGAGTGCAGTGGCAGGATCTCAGCTCACTGCAAGCTCCGCCTCCCGGGTTCACGCCATTCTCCTGCCTCAGCCTCCCAAGTAGCTGGGACTACAGGCGCCCGCCACCTCGCCCGGCTAGTTTTTTGTATTTTTTAGTAGAGACGGGGTTTCACCGTGTTAGCCAGGATGGTCTCGATCTCCTGACCTCGTGATCCGCCCGCCTCAGCCTCCCGTAGTGCTGGGATTCCAGGCACTTCGTTGCGCCTGGCCAGGAGAAAGCTTTTAAAGAAATCAGGCCGGGCGCGGTGGCTCAAGCCTGTAATCCCAGCACTTTGGGAGGCCGAGACGGGCGGATCACGAGGTCAGGAGATCGAGACCATCCTGGCTAACACGGCGAAACCCCGTCTCTACTAAAAAAAAAAAAAAACACAAAAAATTAGCCGGGCGAGGTGGCGGCGCCTGTGGTCCCAGCTACTCGGGAGGCTGAGGCAGGAGAATGGCGTGAACCCGGGAGGCGGAGCTTGCAGTGAGCTGAGATCTGGCCACTGCACTCCAGCCTGGGCGACAGAGCGAGACTCCGTCTCAAAAAAAAAAAAAAAAAAAAAAAGAAATCAAAGAAGGCTTACCTCAGGTCCCAGCTTCAGGGCTGCCTGATCTAACTAACCAAGCTTTTCTTCTTGCTTGTCCACGAGTGAAAGGGAGGCCACAGAACTTCTAACTCAAGCCATAAGGTCACGGCATCGCCCAGCGGCGTGCTTACCCGGGTAATTAGATTCTGTGGCACTTGGATGACCTCCTTGTTTTAAACAGTAGCTGCCACTGCCCTACGGGTGCAGGAGGCCGATCAACTGACTTTAGCGACTGTGAATACCCTAAACCCGGCTGCCTTGCTCCTCCTCGCGTCAGTGCCGGGAACGTGGGCGGAGGAGTACCCGGGGTCGAGGCAAGAGACTGAAGGCACAGACTGTTTCCGTATAATAAAGAAAATAGAACAAGAACGGTTGTAATACAAATTAGATATAGAGATGACTATGGACAATTATCAATCATTATTATAAACATTATTAATCATTAGCTTTTAATATTACTCTTTGTTGCATTACTTTTTTTTTTTTTTTTTTTTTGAGACGGAGTCTCGCGCTGTGTCACCCAGGCTGGAGCGCAGTGGTGTGATCTCGGCTCACTGCAAGCTCCGCCTCCCGGGTTCACGCCATTCTCCTGCCTCAGCCTCCGAGTAGCTGGGACTACAGGCGCCCGCCACCACGCCCGGCTAGTTTTTTGTATTTTTAGTAGAGACGGGGTTTCACCATGTTAGCCAGGATGGTCTCGATCTCCTGACCTCGTGATCCACCCGCCTCGGCCTCCCAAAGTGCTGGGATTACAGGCTTGAGCCACCGCGCCCGGCTGCATTACTAACATAACCAAGGAATAACCGACGGGCCTAGGGTCAGGTGCTGAAGGGACATGGTGAGAAGTGACGTAGAAGGCAAGAGGTGAGCCCTCTGTCACGCCCGCATGAGGGCCGCGTGAGGGCTCCTTGGTCAAGCGGTAACGCCAGTGTCTGGGAAGACACCCGTTACTTAGCAGACCGCGAAAGGGAGTCTCCTTTCCTTGGAGGAGTCGGGGAACACTGCTCCACCGGCTTCTTGTGGAAGGCTGGATATTATCCAGGCCTGTGTGTAGTCACCCGGAGGCCTAAACCCCTCCCTGTGGCGCTGTGCTTCAGCGGTCACACTCCTCGTCCACTTTCATGTTCCTCCCGTACTCCTGGTTCCTCCTCCAGGAAAACACCTTTTCTGTCCGTGCTGGGTAGAAGAATGTACTCTTGGCCGGGCGCGGTGGCTCACGCCTGTAATCCCAGCACTTTGGGAGGCCTGGGCGGGCGGATCACGAGGTCAGGAGATCGAGACTGAAGGGGTGGCCTGCCCCTCCACACCTGTGGGCGTTTCTCGTTAGGTGGAACGAGAGACCTGAGAAAAAAAATGAGACACAGAGACAAAGTATACAGAAAAAGTGGGCCCAGGGGATCGGCGCTCAGCACACCGAGGACCCATGCCGGCACCGGTCTCTGAGTTCCTTAGTATTTATTGTTAATTATCTTTACCATCTTAAAGATAAGGGAGTGGCAGGATAATAGGATCATTGTAGGGAGAAAGTCAGCAGTAAGACATATGAATAAAGTTCTCTGTGACATGAATAGGTTTAAAGGAAAATGCTGTGCCTTGATATGCATATGCAAACATCTCCATAAACCTTTTAATAGCATTGCTCCAGCAAGTCCCACCTTTTGACGTAAGGCGGTTTTCTCCTTTCTCAGTAAACAGAGCACACAATGGGGTTTTACACGGAGATGTTCCATGGCCCAGGAACGGGCAGGAGACAGATGCTTTTCTCTATCTCAACTGCCAACCACCGCCAAGAGGCCTTCTTTCCTCTATACTAGTCCTCCTCAGCACAGACCCTTCACGGGTGTCAGGCTGGGGGATGATCAGGTCTTTCCCTTCCCACGAGGCCATATTTCAGACTATCACATGGGGAGAAACCGTGGACAATGCCTAGCTTTCCTAGGCAGAGGTGCCTGTGACCTTCCGCAGTGTATGTGTCCCTGGGTACTTGAGATTAAGAGAATGGTGATGACTTTTAACCAGCAAGCTGCCTTCAGGCATTTGTTTAACAAAGCACATCCTGCACAGCCCAAAATCCATTAAACCTTGAGTCACCACAGCCCATGTCTCTTGCAAGGACAAGGTAGGGGGTAGGGTCACAGATTAACAGCATCTCAAATACAGAACAAAATGGAGTGTCTTATGTCTACTTCTTTCTATATAGACACAGTAACAGTCTGATCTTTCTTTTCCCCACAGAGACCATCCTGGCTAACACGGTGAAACCCTGTCTCTACTAAAAATGCAAAAAATTAGCCGGGAGTGGCGGCCGGTGCCTGTAGTCCCAGCTACTTGGGAGGTTGAGGCAGGAGAATGGTGGGAACCCGGGAGGCGGAGCTTGCAGTGAGCCGAGATCGCGCCATCGCACTCCAGCCTGGATGACAGAGCGAGACTCTGTCTCAAAAAAAAAAAGAATGTACTCTTGCTTTGCTTTTACTGATCCCCAAAGCTATGCTAGAAGGAAAAGGACCCATAGAAGGACGCCCTCACTGCATGCATACTACGTTGATAAGAAACACAGCAGTTAAGACTTTTATTCCCGGCCGGGCGCGGTGGCTCACGCCTGTAATCCCAGCACTTTGGGAGGCCGAGGGGGGCGGATCGCGAGGTCAGGAGATCGAGACCATCCTGGCTAACACGGTGAAACCCCGTCTCTACTAAAAATACAAAAAACTAGCCGGGCGCAGTAGCGGGCTCCTGTAGTCCCAGCTACTCGGGAGGCTGAGGCAGGAGAATGGCGTGAACCCGGGAGGCGGAGCTTGCAGTGAGTGGAGATCGCACCACTGCACTCCAGCCTGGGGGACAGAGCGAGATTCCATCTCAAAAAAAAAAAAAAAAAAAAGACTTTATTGTGCCATACATACTATAAATGCACAGAAAACCCTCCAAGGACTAGTGTGTACAACCAGACAACCTATTCAGTCTGACTCAGAGAATGGCGAGTCTCATGGGTGCTATGATCCTAAGCTTTTACCTGGGACCTGGTTTGAGACTCGCACCGGGTCAAGGGAAAGAAGTCTCTTAAACCAGACCAACGTCTGTCTCCCACAAGGGAGTCACATCTCTACATTTCGATGTTTGCTGGATAGCACCCATAGGCTCACCCTTCCCCGTAATCCACGGTTCCACGGAGTACTATAGTATCTGTCTGCACAGTTGGCTGCAGACATAGCTGGCAGCCCAGGTGTCTCCGGTATCTCCTCACCGGAGGACAAACAAGAGGAACCAGTGGCCTTGGGAGGCAAAAAAGCTATTGCTTCGAGAGAACTTTACCTTAACCCTTACCTCCCCCAAACCAGCGCTCCCAAGCTCAGGTGTCCGGCTCCTAAAAACACCTCTCATTAGGAGGCTGTGCATTGCCTGCTGAGGAAAAGCCTTCACAAACCCAGTAGGGGAATTAGTCTGTCTACGACAATATTCCAACAAGACGGTAAAGAAAACTTTGTGGCAAGGGAAAAATAAGCCGAGTAAAGATATAACCAGGTTGCCAGACCGCAACCCATTTTCTCGTTTTCCTTCTGTTTTTTTTTTTTGTTTTTTTTTTTTTTTTTTTTTTAGACGGAGTCTCGCTCTGTTGCCCAGGCTGGAGTGTAGTGGTGCGACCTTGGCTCACTGCAACCTCCGCCTCCCAGGTTGACACCATTCTCCTGCCTCAGCCTCCCAAGTAGCTGGGACTACAGGCGCTGGCTGCCACACCTGGCTAATTTTTTGCATTTTTAGTAGAGACGGGGTTTCACCGTGTTAGCCAGGATGGTCTCGAGCTCCTGACCTCGTGATCCGCCCGCCTCAGCCTCCCAAAGTGCTGGGATTACAGGCGTAAGCCACCGTGCCTGGCCTCGTTTTCCTTCTTTAAACCGCTCCTGGTATCAGCTAGAGGCACCAAACACCTAGCAAACGCCCTCTGGCTTCTGTCGGATCTGTAGGCCACAGGCCTATCGGTAGCTGCCCACCAACTGGGCAGGGGCCTGTGTACAAGGAACAATCAAACCATCTTTCTTCTTATTCCCACTGCAGCAAGGAGAAACTTTAAGGTATCCTGTCTATGATGAAACTAAAGAAAGGAACAAAAGAGATGTAAACATAAGACATAAAAATAGAAGACTGGAAAGATACAGATCGGGCCCCTGAAAGGATAATTCAATATTATGGGCCAAGGTAGGCCATGGAGGTACCGTCCTCCTACTGACATGCTTAACCGCATCATAAACTTGCGGGCAGTAGTTGAACTCATCACTAATGAGACAGCAAATACATGTCTGTGGACATGTATGTTGTTGTGGACAAATACATTGCGGTGCCAGCAAACCACAAAAATGAGAAACCCCATTTACCAAAGTAGGCTGCCTCCTGGAGAAAGGAGTGTGTGGAAAGTTAAACCTGACAAATTGCTGCCTAGATATTGATGATAATAAAAGGCCGTTATGGAAATAGCTGCAAGAATTAAATCAACGGCCCATGTTCTAGTTCACACTTAGAAAAAGCAGCCTCCAGATTCTCTCTTGAGATGCTAGTTTTCTTTTTTTTTTTTTTTTTTTTTGAGACGGAGTCTCGCTCTGTCGCCCAGGCTGGAGTGCAGTGGCGCGATCTCGGCTCACTGCAAGCTCCGCCTCCCGGGTTCACGCCATTCTCCTGCCTCAGCCTCCCGAGTAGCTGGGACTACAGGCGCCCGCCACCTCGCCCGGCTAGTTTTTTTTTTTGTATTTTTAGTAGAGACGGGGTTTCACCGTGGTCTCGATCTCCTGACCTTGTGATCCGCCCGCCTCGGCCTCTCAAAGCGCTGGGATTACAGGCGTGAGCCACCGCGCCCGGCCATGCTAGTTTTCATTTTACGGAAGGTTCAAGACTTTAGCAGGCATTGCTCTGGCCATACTAGGAAGTTGCCTAACATGTTTCTTACCTCTCCTTGTCAGCAGCATTCAAGCAACTGCAGAGGCAATAGTAGCGAGGCAAACTACCCCTCAGCTAATGCTTTGCATAAATATCAACCTTTGCCCAAAGAAGAAAACCTGTCTCTTCATTCAGAATTAAGTAATACTGAGGCCTTCCAGTAAACTTCTTTTATAAAAGGCCTCAAAGGAGGGCGGATCACGAGGTCAGGAGATCGAGACCATCCTGGCTAACATGGTGAAACCCCGTCTCTACTAAATATACAAAAAACTAGCCGGGCGCGGTGGCGGCGCCTGTGGTCCCAGCTATTCGGGAGGCTGAGGCAGGAGAATGGCGGGAACCCGGGAGGCGGAGCTTGCAGTGAGCGGAGATCGCGCCACTGCCCTCCAGCCTGGGGACAGAGTGAGACTCTGTCTCAAATAATAATAATAATAATAAAAGGCCTCAAAGAGGGGAAGGGAATGAGGCAGGAAATTAAATAAAAATAAAATGAAAAAGAAAGAGAAATAGGTTTTCCTGTATTAGGCTGACCTGTCCCAGAGGCAGCCACAGGCACAGGCCAGACCCCGGCAGAGTCTTGATAATATTATCTGCTGTGCTCTGGAGACTCTCCCAGCACTCCCTCAACACAGGGAGAAGAAAAAAACAGATTTTCCTTAGTTTTATGGAATGAGTTTATAGATTCCTGTTCTCTGTAACTAGTGACTTTAAGTATTCTGTTTTATCTAAGAAGTACAACAACGGTCACGTGAAGCCTGAGCAGGCCTGAACTCCAGCTGCCTGGGCACCACAGTGAGGGTTACAGGATAAGCCCGTGCCCAGACGAGCCTAGATACGGACATCTGGGTTGCCTGGCAGCGGTCACGTGCGATCCTGTCTTTGTCCTGCTGCTGTATCCCGGCTTTCACACCGCTGTAAGCTAGCCCTGCCCTTCTGTGAAGTGAGTATAAAAGTCAGATGCTGTCTTTGTTCTGGGCTCAGTCTTTGTACGTGAGTCTGCTGGGCCTGAGTGTACTTAATAGAAGATTCTCCTATTTTAACGTGAGGTCTCTCTCTCCTCCTCCTGAATCCCACAACAGTGCTGCTGCCTCTTCACCTGGGGAGGGTCCTGTTGAGGGTCCAGAGTGTGGTTCTGAGACTAAGCAGAGTGGTCAGTCCCTGCCGTGCCCCTTCCGGCCTCTGTGCAGCTCTTACGGACGGGCGCGTGCTCGTGTGCAGCTCCTGGGGCACCGTGGGTTGGCGGGATGCGGACCCTGAGACCTGCAGCACCTGGCGAGGACGGGAACCCCTCTCCTCCCCCTCGGGCACGCCCCTCACCGAGGCTTCCTGCCCTCCTCTGCCGCTCCCACCCCCTCTTCCCCCGCGAAGGGCCCCGATTTCTGTGTCCCCTGGGCCCCTCCCTGGGCAGGGGTTCAGCCTGAATCCAGGATGCTGTCTCTGAGGCTGGGAAACCCACCAGCAGGCCAGGGAGGGCCAGGGCACCCCCCCGCGCCAAGGTCGCAGCTGGGAGTGTGCCAGCCACACAGGACGATCCGTCCGCGGAGGCCTCCCTGCCCCGACTGGGACTGACCTCCTTCGGAAGAGGGGCCTGATGGCTCGGAGACGAAAAGATCCCAGGTGGAGAGTAGTCCCCTCCTAACGCAAGTGAGAGCAGCCCCCACAACATCTGCCAGCAGAGTCCCCAGATGTCTGGAAAGACGCTGTCCCCACAGGGAAAGAGGAGGAGGCCAACAGGGCTGCTCCCAGCTCCCACCGGCCCAGGAGCCCGCGGCAGAGCAGGCCACAGGTGACACCATCACCACTCAGGACCTGGTCCCTCCAGACGCCAGCGCGTCTTCCGCCCCGGCCCATCCTCTCAGTGAGGCCGGAGGCCCCAGGATCCTCACATCCCTCAGTCCTTCCCGAGCAGCTTGTGGCCGTGCACTCGGATCACGGGCCCTGAGGAAAGGGCATCCCAGACATCTCAGGCCACACTGGATACAGGGGACAGGCCAGGACCCTGACTCAGAAAACATCGTCCTGGCCACTGGCCCGCGAGGGACACGGGGAGCCAAGGGATCAGTGGGGCCCTGGCCCAGGGACCCGTCCCCCCAGGCATTTCCCATTCCCAAAATGTGTAGTTGGGAGAAATGGGGGTGGGCACAGCCCCTCGTGCCGTCAGTGGCCTGGCGGGCAGCAGCTATTGCATGGGAGAGAGGCAGGTGGAGTCTCTGAAACTGCTTCCCCTCTCGCCCCAGCTGGGAGAGTCAACCGAAAGCAACGTCTCATCTGGGAAGGGACAGAAGTAAGTGGCACCCTCGGAGCCTGGTGGGTGCAGGGCCCTGGTCCCCGGTCGTCCTCCCTTTCTTAGCAGTCTGGCCCCGCAGGACCCAGGGTCCCCGGCGGGTGGAGGGGATTGGTGCAGACCAACCCAGTGTAGCCCAGTGGCAGCTGACCGCCGGGTGGAGATCAAGTCGGCCTGGAGGCTGGGAGATGTGGACACTGATCTGGCAAATGCAATCTTTTCTATTCTGTTGCCAAAGATGGACAGGGAACACCACGAGAGCCTGCGGCAGAACCGTGTGCCACCAGCAGGGCCCTGTCAGACCCACTGAGTAAGAGCAGGTGGTGGACCAGCACCAATGCCTCCTCCCAGCATGGAATCAGAGCACGCGGATGGAACAGGCAGGCTGCCCTGACCGGGTCCCGCACCACTTTTTCCCAAGGCCTGTCCCTCCGTTCATGTCCAGGGCTGCAGTGAGAATCCCGGGGGACCAGAAGATGGAGGAGGCAGAACTCAGAGCCTGGGGCTCCATGCGTCAGCCGTGGGTGAGGGAGCAAGTAGGATCTCGACGGCACTGAACTCCACTCGGTGAGGGGAGCTTTAGACCATGGTGTCCCCATGGCAGAGCCAGACACAGAAGCCAGGCCATCCTGTGTTGCAGGGAGACAAGGCCCGAGATAGAAGGCGAGTGGAAGCCTGGACATGGCTCCTTAGAACAAACTCTGTCCGACAGAAAGAAGAGCACTTAGGCAGCTGGGCCTGAGGACTGACTCCTGCAAGTCGGCATTTAGTATGAGATGTTAATATTTTACTACGTGGTGGCCGGGCGCGGTGGCTCATGCCTGAAATCCCAGCACTTTGGGAGGTCGAGGCAGGCGGATCACAAGGTCAGGAGTTCGAGACCAGCCTGGCCAATATGGTGAAACTCCATCTCTACCAAAAATACAAAAATAAGCCGTGGTGGCGGGCGCCTGTAGTCCCAGTTACTCGGGAGGCTGAGGCAGGAGAATCACTTGAACACAGGAGGCGGAGGTTGCAGTGAGCCGAGATGTCACCACCTCACTCCAGCTTGGGCAACAGGAGTGAAACTCCATCTCAAAAATAAAAAAAAATTATACTATGTGGGTCGGGCGCGGTAGTTCACGCCTGTAATCCCAGCACTTTGGGAGGCCGAGGTGGGCGGATCATGAGGTCAGGAGCTCGAGACCATCCTGGCTAACACAATGAAACCCCTTCTCCACTAAAAATACAAAAAACTAGCCGGGCGAGGTGGCGGGCGCCTGTAGTCCCAGCTACTCGGGAGGCTGAGGCAGGAGAATGGCGTGAACCCGGGAGGCGGAGCTTGCAGTGAGCTGAGATCCGGCCACTGTACTCCAGCCTGGGTGACAGAGCAAGACTCCAACCCAATTAAAAAAAAAAAAAATTATACTATGTGAATACAATCACTGCTGCGTGGCCTGGAAAACATCCCGTAGCAAAGGTGTTCAACATCAAGACACACTGTGAGTTGTTGGTTATCACAGCCATTGTTAAAGTTAAATCTTATAAATTATCAATAAAATTTATCCTATAGAGCCAAAGTCATCATTACTCAAACACATCACTCTGCAATTACACGGCTGCACGCTACGGTCATGTGAGCTCCGGAGGTCACTGATGTGGACCTGACCACCCGCTGCGGTGAAAGGCTACAGCAGGGTGAGCAGCCGCCCATCTCTGCAAGTTCCACCTGCAGCGATGTCCTCTGGGGAGTCTGGCCTGGTGGGCAAAGGAAAATGGGCCCATGTGGCACATCAGGAATTAAACAGGTCGCGCTGCACACAGGCCTGCAGGCCACGCTCCTGCCCCTGTGACCCCTCCCCTGCCAGCCCTGCCCACACTGCCCCCTCTGACCAGCCAAGTGCACAGCATCAGCTCAGTTTGCCGCAGTAGCCTCTGCCAAGGAGGGTCCAGGAAGAAACCCAGAGGCCACACAAGGTGTTTCCACAGGGAGGACGTAACCTCAGGAGCTGCTCAGAGGCACAAACCGGTTCATGAGAAAAACAGGCGGCAACTGCAGGAAGCAGCTGGCACCCGTGTGAGGACCCAGGGAAGAGGCAGAGATGATCAGAACCTGGAGATCTGGAGGGCGCCCCAGGGACCAGACACCCAGAGCTCTGGGCAGCGTGGGTGCCGCTGGGCCGCGTGGAGCGGGTCTGGGAGCCTTCACCCAGGTAGTCCTCCAGGGTAAAGGGCCATGGCTCCTAACTCCACCATCCAGGCCTCTGCCACTGGCATCCCACAGCCCCCTCTTCCGTCAGTGCTCCCCAGAGTCCCCGTTCCTGGGCCTGGAGGGCTCCTTTGGGACAGGCAGCACTGGCCGCCAGGCCTCTGACCTGCACCAGGAGACACGGGGACTTTTAGCCCCCACACCCGCACGGAGCAGGACTGCAACCCCAGGAAAGGACAAGGCATTTCAGCAGATGAGGCCTGTGACAAGTGAGGCGAGGGCTTTGGGGGAACTGCTGTGGGACCTGGCGTGTGGAGGCACCAGCACAGGCCTGGCAGGAGCCCTGAACCAGAACAGTGAGGTCCTGCAGCTGCTGGCCTGCGGTGTGGAGACTCCCAACGTAGGGGAAGTCTCCAGGACCCCCACACCCCTAACAAGATGAGAAATGTGCTCACTTGGGCTCTAGAGAGGAAGCCCCTCAGCCCTCAGCCCCTCCTTCCTCCCCGTCCTAAAGTAATTTGATCCTCAGGAATTTGTTCCGCCCTCATCTGGCCCCGGCCAAGTCCCAATTTGACAAATGCCAGGAAAAGGAAATGGTTGAGAAATCGAAACTACTGGGGAAAGGGAGGGCCCACTGAGAACGATCCCACTAACCCGACCACCGCTGGCCTTCACAGGACACCATGAACCACACGGTCCAAACCTTCTTCTCTCCTGTGAACAGCGGCCAGCCTCCCAACTATGAGATGCTCAAGGAAGAGCACGATGTGGCTATGATGGGGGCGCCCCACAACCCTGCTCCCCCGACATCCACCGTGATCCATATCCGCAGCGAGACCTCCGTGCCTGACCATGTTGTCTGGTCCCTGTTCAACACCCTCTTCATGAACCCCTGCTGCCTGGGCTTCATAGCGTTTGCCTACTCCGTGAAGGTGCGTATGGCCCCAGGGAACGCTCAGAGGGTCCCGGTGAGCCTGGAGCTCCACCTGCCCAGAAGCTGCCTGGGGTGGGGACTCATGTGTCCCTGTGTGAGTTTGTGTGCACCTCTGTCCCGTGTGCGCCCACGTCAGTAGCTTTGTCTGTGTGATCTGTGTGTGTGTGTGGCTTGGGGAATCCGCCCAGTGCAGGTCTAGGAGGAGGCTCCAGGAGGCTGGCTGGCTCAGAGTTTGTCCCCAGCGATCCACTAGCCCAGAGCAATTCTCCCTACAGCCCAATACCAGAAATTACACCCTCACCTTCCAGACTGGCACCCAGGCTCTCCCAGAAAGTGAGAAGGGAACTCACAGGCGACTTCACCCCGTGGTGGGGAGAACAGCCTGTGCTGGGGCCCAGGCAGAAGGAGGATGAGCCCCGAGGCCCCTGGGGAGTCTGAGCCTGAGTGAGGAAGGGGAGAGGGTGGTCCCTGATCTCAGAGTGGGGAGGAGCCGGGGGGAGTGGGAGCCACAGCACATGGCTCTCAGCTGAGGGATCCTGGTCCCCTCACCATCTCTTCTCCTCCAGTCTAGGGACAGGAAGATGGTTGGCGACCTGACTGGGGCCCAGGCCTATGCTTCCACCGCCAAGTGCCTGAACATCTGGGCCCTGATTTTGGGCATCCTCATGACCATTCTGCTCATTGTCGTCCCAGTATTGATCTTCCAAGCCCATCAATAGGTCAGGAGACATCATTCAGGCCAGGAGCTCTGCCCATAACCTGTGTCCCACGTGCTCCACCTTCCATTCCTCGCCCTGCCCCCAGAGCCGAGTCCTGTATCAGCCCTTTATCCTCACACACTTTTCTACAACTGCATTCAATAAAGTGTACATGTTTCTGGTGCCGCTGCGACTTCACCTGGGGAGGGGTCCTGCTCTGGGTCCTGAGCGTGGATCTGAGACCTAGCAGTGTGGTCAGCCCCTGCACTGCGCCTTCTGGCCTGGGCAGCTCTTGGGGACCGGGCAAGTGCTCAGGCCTTCTGGTTTCCGGCCTCCTGCTGTGGGCAGCAGCTGGATCCAGGACCCTGGGAGGAGTTCCTGTGTCCTGGAAGTCTCAGCTCCGACTCAAGGTGGGCTCTTTTCGGCAACGTCAGGGCTGAGTCGGGGACACCCTGGGCCCAAGGATGCTCTCTTGGCCTGTCAGCAGTCCAGGCTGTAGGCTGAGGACAGAGGGAAGGGCTTGAGCCCCCAGCAGCGCTAGGAAAGGGCAAGGTGGCACCGGCTCCCCAGCTGCTCCCAGGCCCTGCTCTGTGGTGCTGGGGACCTGGCTTTACTTCCTCGGGGTGGAGGGAGCACCGAGCTGTCTGGAGCAGCCAGTCCTGCACATGTGGGCGGCTCAGGCCCTGTGGGAGCGAGGGGGCTTTGTG
Source organism: Macaca thibetana thibetana (assembly GCF_024542745.1). NCBI lineage: Eukaryota > Metazoa > Chordata > Mammalia > Primates > Cercopithecidae > Macaca > Macaca thibetana. The sequence goes on along the minus strand of NC_065591.1, from coordinate 156,198 downwards.
CCCAGGGCAGCAGCTGAAGGAGCCCCGGGCCTCGTAGCCCCTCCTGGGTGACCCAGGTGCTGCTTCGTGGCAACTGCCGCCTCCAGTCCGGCGGGCATCGTCCCTGATCCCCCGCGGTGGGGGCAGCACAGGAGCAGAGGAGCTGCCCTCATGGAAGTTCCCTCCACCCGGGTCTGACCCCTGGACAGACTCCCCCGCCCCGACCTGGTTACAGCTCCCTTCCCCGGTTCGGTCTCCGGTGTGGGCGTCTGGGGTGCCCCGTGGGCAGCCGCGGTGGGAGCTGGGGTGGCCACGCGCGCCCGCCCCGCCGTCCGCCCCCGACTCCAGGTGTGGATCTACTCCCCCTCCCCACCCGCACCCGCCCCAGACCCGGAGCCGCGCTCTCGGCCCAGGGGTCCAGGCGCCCTCTCCCCTCGGGGGTCTCCCGGACGTGAGTTCCAAAGGCGGCGAACTCCGAAGTGGGCCCGGGCGGGAGGCGCGCGGCCCCGCCGGGCGGGGAGGGAGAAGCGGCGGAGGCGGGAGCTCAGCGGCGCCCCTGGCGGCGGCCGGCGCAGGTGCAGGTCCCGGAGGAGGCTCCGCCCGCAGCCCGGACCCCGGGGGGTGCGCGGGGCGCGGACCCCGAGACCCGCAGCGCCTGACGAGCACGGGCGTCCCTCTCCTCCCCCTCGGGCACGTCCCCGGCCGAGCCTTCCGGCCCCGCTCTGGGGCTCCCACCTCCCCTTCACCCGCGGGGGGTCCGATTTCCGCGTCTCCGGGGCCCCTCCCTGGGCAGGGGCTCCAGCCTGAATCCAGGAGTGACCTGTGGGAGGACTTGGTGGTCCGGGAATCACCCCGGGAGCCCGGTCCTGTGACCCCATAATGGGTTCTCTTTGCGCTCCGGGACAGAGCCCGTTGGTCGCATCGAGGCAGGGGACTTGCAATAAGGAAGGTGGAATTCGCGCAGAGCCGGCTGCAGGGGAGACCCGAGTTTTGTTATTACTCAAATCCGTCTCCCCCAAAACGTGAGGATCCGCGTTTTGAAGGATGATTTGGTGGGGAGGCGGCCAGTGAGTCAGGAGTGCTGACCGGGCCGGTTGGAGATGAAGCCTTGGGGGGTCGAAGCTGTCTTCCCAACCCTAACCCAGTTCCTGGGTAGGGGCCACAGGACCAGGGGAGCCAGATTGTGGGTCTGGGTGGTGGCGGCTGATCCATTGAGTGCACAGGTCTGTAAAGTATCTCAGACTCTGATCCTAGGTTCTACAGTCGTGCTGTGAGCCTCGGGAGCAACTTGGGGGCTGGCGGGGTCAGAATCTTCCATCCTCCAGCTGCGTGACTCCTAAACCATCATTTCTAATCCTGCGGCTAATGTGTTAGTCCTGCAAAGGCAAACTAGTCCCCAGGCAAGAAGGGGGCTTGGTCAGCCTTCATCGATAAACGCTTCTCCCCAGATTAGTTTAGGCGAAGCCCAGGGATGAGCAAGGACAGCTTGGAGGTTAGGAGCCAGACGGAGTCGGTTAGGTCAGACCTCCTTCACTGTCGTCATACTCTCAATGATGACTTTGGAAAGGGTGGTTTCATTTCCATGCCTGCCCCTCAGAATCCTGCCTCCCTCTTGTGCCCTGCAGTGTCTTCCTCCCTAAACCACAAAACACCTTCCACAGGAAATTGAAGCTGCACCCCACTCTGCAGTCACGTGTGGCCTTTGATAGGAGGTCACAAAGCCTTGCAGGGAGTTTGTTTAGGCAGCCCTGGATATCTCAGAGCAGGCTCCATCCACATCCACCCCTGGCTTGCCGGTCTAAGTGGCCTGGGATGTGGTTGGGGCTGGCAGTGGCCTGTTGGGGATTGGGTGGAGGGTGGCGGGGTTGGTGTGCGAAATGGGGAGGCCCAGCAGTGACTCCAAGCAAGGGCGATGGCGAGTTCTTTTTTTTTTTTTTTTGGCTGCAATGGGTAGGGAGGGGCTGATGGTTTTGGAGCTCAGCTTTTGAGATGGAAGTCTGCTAATGCTCCCGTCTGAATAAAGGCCAAATAAAGCCCTTTCCTTCCACAACTTGGTGTCTGAGGGTTTTGTCTGTGACTCGTCCTGCTACAATTTCTAACATTACCAGTAATTTTAAAGCTAGCTTATTAAAGATTTTACTTATGTCACATGAATGTGAAAAGCATTTAGGCTTTTTATTTAATTTATGAGTACTCTATAAGTTTAAGCTAAATTTGGTAACTTGTGGCCAAAAACATGTAACGAAACATGTGTATGCACACATAAACACACATACACACTCAAGCAAAAGTATGGCTTTTACTTCAGAACTCCAGCCATGAGATAGTCATACAAATTCATTGGTTTACACAAACAATAAAAAGAAATGGTTGGATGCAAACAGTGATTTTATCTCTGTAGAAAAGTAACAGCAGACTTAAAGCAGGCAGAAAAGAAAGCAGAAAGAGAACTTAAGAACTTTATGTAATTTGCAATTGTAATTCATGATCCTTGTGCCTGAGGGCTCCCTCCTGCTACTCAGTTGACAATTCTATGTCCCTGTGAAGGGGCCCCCAGACCTGACAACCCCAGACTTGGTTTTGTCAACCCTCCAGGTCTCTCCTGCATGGTTGCGACCCAACGCCTAGCACCCACCCAACCAAAGCCATGGGAAATGCTGGGACCCAGGAGGTAGGGGTGGCTCAAGTGTGTCCTGTGCTCCAAAGCTCCCCCGACAGGCCCTGGAATCCTCACTGTGTCTCAACACAGCCCCCTCTTCAGTCAGTGCTCCCCAGAGTCCCCGTTCCTGGGCCTGGAGGGCTGCTTTGGGGCAGGAAACTTTGGCCACCAGGCCTCTGACCTGGGAGGTTTAGCCCCCAAACCCGCACAGAGCAGGACTGCAGCCCCAGGAAAAGAGCAAGGATTTCAGGAGACGAGGCCTGTGACAAATGAGGTGAGGGTTTTGGGGGGATTGTCCTGGCGCCTGGAGTGTGAAGGCCCCAGTGGGGGCCTGGCAGGGGCCCTGAACTGGGACAGTGAGGTCCTGCACCTGCTGACCTGGGGTGGAGAGAATCCAAGCCTGGGTAAAATCCTCAGGGTCCCCTAAACGCAAGACTTAGGAAGTCACTAATCCTGACGAGTTTCTGATGAGGAAGCTCCTCCCTTTTAACCTTCAGCCTTTTCTCCCACCCTGCTATAAAGTAATTTGATCCTCAAGAATTTATTCCACACCTCATTGGTCCCCGGCTAATTCACCAATTTATAAACAACAGGAAATAGAAACTTAAGAGAAATACACACTTCTGAGAAACTGAAACAACAGGGGAAAGCAGGGCTCACTGCATCCGGACACCACTGCTCTGCTTCCCTCCACGCTGAAAACCACACTTCTCGAACCTTCACTCAACACTTCTTTCCCCAAAGCCAGAAAATGCACAAGGAGGAGCACGAAGTGTCTGTGCTGGGGGCACCCCATAGCACCATCCTCCCAAGGTCCACCATGATCAACATCCAAAGCGAGACCTCCGTGCCCGACCATATCGTCTGGTCCCTGTTCAACACCATCTTCTTGAACTGGTGCTGCCTGGGCTTCATAGCATTTGCCTACTCCGTGAAGGTGCGTGTGGCCCCGGGGGATGCTCAGAGGGTGTCAGTGAGCCTGGGGCTCCACCTGCCCAGATGCTGCCTGGGGTGGGGACTTATGTGTCCCTGAGTGTGAGTTTGTGTGCACCTCTGTCCCGTGTGTGCCCATGTCAGTAGCTTTGTCTGTGTGATCTGTGTGTGTGTGGCTTGGGGAATCTGCCCAGTGCAGGTCTAGGAGGAGGCTCCAGGACCTCCTCCTAGAGCAGGCTGGCTGGCTCAGAGTTTGTCCCTAGCGATCCACTAGCCCACAGCAATTCTCCCTACCTGGATGCCGTTCAGACTGGCACCAAGGCTCTCCCAGAAAGTGAGAAGGGAACTCACAGGTGACTTCACCCCATGGTGGGGAGAACAGCCTGTGCTGGGGTCAAGCCAGAGGGAGGATGAGCCCTGAGGCACCTGGAGAGTCAGCCTGGGTGAGGAAGGGGAGGAGGTGGTCCCTGATCTCAGGGCAGGAAAGAGCCAGGGGGAAGCTGGAGCCATAGCACATGGCTCTCAGAGCCCTCAGCTGTGTCCTGTCCCCCAGTCTAGGGACAGGAAGATGGTTGGCGACGTGACCGGGGCCCAGGCCTATGCCTCCACTGCCAAGTGCCTGAACATCTCGGCCCTGATTGTGGGCATCCTCATGACCATCGGATTCATCCTGTTACTGGTGTATGGCTCTGTGGCAATCTACCATGTTATGTCACAGATCGTACAGGAAAAACAGCGTTACTAGTAGCTGCCCATAGCCCGCGACCCTTGTACTCCACTTTGCAATGCTGGCCCTCACGCTGGGGCTGTTGTCCCTGTCCCCTTGGTCCTGCCCCTAGATACAGCATTTTATCCCCACACACCTGTCCACAATGACATTCAATAAAGTGCACATGCTTGTGATGATGCTGTGACTTCACCTGGCATGGGGGCCCTGCTGCAGGGTCCCAGCCTAGTCCTGAAACAGCCCAGTGTTAGCCCCTGCACAGTCGCATCCCTCCTCTGTGAAGCTCTCACGTCAAGCAGGGATGTGCTCAGAATTTGCTGGTTTCGGCCTCCTGCCATGGGCAGCAGCTGGACCAGGACTGTGGGGTGGGTGTTTCTCTGACACCAAGGTAAGGACACACTGTGTCCAGAATACCTTTGGGCCAGGACAACCGTGCCTGCCTCTGAGCTGGCTGGAGCAGCTCCTCTTGCAGATGTGTGCGGCTTAGGCCCTGCGGGAGGGGCAGGGGCTTGGTGTGCGGCTTAGGCCCTGCGGGAGGGGCAGGGTAGCAGCTGAAGGAGCCTCAGGGCTGCAGCCCCTCCTGGGTGATCCAGGTGTGCTGGGTCCTGGCACCTGCCTCCTCCAGTCCAGCCGGGGTCTTCCCTGCTCCCCTGGGGTGGGGGCAGCCAGTGGCCCGAGGGTGGCGCGAAGCCCCCCCCCCCCCACTGTGGGCTGACTGCGGAAGCCAGTCAGACCCAGTGACTTCTCCACCAAGTCGGACGGAAACTCTGAAGTCTGAACCCAAAACTGGCTGGGCCTCCTGGGTAGAGGAGTTCCTGGGGCCAAAGCAGGGCCTCACTGTGGCGGCGGGGGTCCCACAGGTGCCTTGCCCCTTGGGGGATTCTGGCTCTCAGCCTGCCAGCAGTGGGACCGCGATGACAAGCCCCGCCTGCCTTTTGCCTCAGCCGGCGGTACTGCAGGGCTCTCCCGGGACCTAGCTGGGGACCGACCGCCCTAACTGTCCCCCACTTCCCCCGCCGCTCACCTGCGGCGCCCTAACTGTGGGGGTCCTCGGGAGGGGGGCCATGGACGCGCATCAGGGCGCGCCCTCTCGCCGAGGGTTCCACTTTTGCCAGCGTGACCAGGGAGCGAGGCCGGCTCGGAGGTCCTGGGCATTGAGGGGAGGGCCCGGCGCCGCCGGGTCAGGGAAAGGCACTCGCTCGCTCCGAGGCAGGGAGGCCGGCGGGAGCAGCAGCCGGGCCCGGGGGGCGGCGCAGCCAGGTGCCCAGGCCCAGGTGCGGGGTGCGCCGGTGCGGGGACTTCCCCCAGGCGGGCAGTGCTCGCGAGGGCCCCGGAGGGCAGCTTCGACCAGGAGCCCCGCGGGAGCTGGGGAAGAGGGTCCTGCCGGGGGAGACCCCTCTGGTGCACCCGCAAGGGCCCCGGGATCCCGCGGTCTTGAGATGTGACGGGAAGTCTGAGGCATCACGAAGGCGGAGACGCAGCGCGCGTCGTGGGTCCTGGGTGCCGAACGCCAGCTCGCCACGGCCCGGCAGCGCGGCCAGATCCCGGTCCCCACGGGCGTCGGGTGTGCGCCGACCGCGGGGAGGTGAGAGGCCCGAGCCGAGAAGTTTCCCAAACAGCACTCGCGGGAGAGCGGACTCGGGTCCCCGTGGACGGCATCGCCCGCCAGGCCCCGGCGGCCTTGGGCCTCCCCTCCTCTGCAGGGGAGACTCGGGCCGCCGGCTCTGGAGAAGGGCAAGACCAGGCACGGCGCAGGTGCTCTCGGTCGGGAGAAGGCGGCCACACGGGGCGCGTCCACAGCGGGAGAAACCCTCCTGGGAGGGACGGGGCGGACGCCGAGCCCAGGCGGCAGGCGCCGGAGGACACACCTGCCCCACACGGGATGTCGTGGGACCGGCCAGGCTGACCCCGGCGTGGACAGGTTTGCCTCCCAGAGGGCGGAGATTGAGAGGGGAAGCGACCGGCGGACTCTGGGTGCGGCGGGGCGGTGTGTGCGGCGAGCATCCATTTGCAATCGCTGGAGGGGCCTTCAGTAAAGAAGGGGTTTGGGAGGCAGAGGCTGCAGTGAGCGGAGATCGCGCCACCGCACCCTACCCTAGCCTGGGCCGCAGAGCACTCTGCGGGGGGGGGGGGGAAGGGTTTAATAGACCCTTTCTGTCCCCTTGAGCTGAGTCGCCCCTCCGGGGTGGGACCACAGGAGCTGTCAGGTCCAGGGGGAGCCATGGGTGTCAGGCATGCAAAAAAAGGAGGGGGGGAATCTCAAAAGGCCAATCTTAAGCTCTAAATTACGACGATGAAAAGAGTCGAACTCTGTGAAATAGTTGAAGAGATTTATTCTGAGCTAAATATGGCTAGTGATGCTGCCCTCAGGAAATCCTGAAAACATAGGCCCAAGGTGGTCGGGGCCCAGCTTGGTTTTATACATTTTAGGGAGACATGAGGCATCAATCAAATACATTTAAGAAATACATTGAAAAAAAATAAATACATTGGTTTGGTCCAGAAAGGCAGGACAACACAAAGCTGGGGGGGGGGTGTGGGGGGGCGGCGGCAGCGCTCCAGCCTGCAGGTGAATTTAATCCTCTCGTTGATGATTGAGTCACTGAGTTTGTCTAAAGACCTGGGATTGGTAGAAAGGGGGTGTACAGGTTAAAATAAAGATTGTGGAGACCGAAGTTCTTTTGAAGTCTTATAGTGGCTGTCCTTAGGAGACAATAGATGACAAATGTTCCCTATTCAGATCTTTAAAAGGTGCTCAACTGTTAATCTCCTCAGGACTGGGAGGGTCTGGAAGAAAAAGATTTAGCTAATATTCTTTTTTTTTTTTTTGAGACAGAGTCTCGCTCTGTCGCCCAGGCTGGAGTGCAGTGGCCGGATCTCAGCTCACTGCAAGCTCCGCCTCCAGGGTTCACGCCATTCTCCTGCCTCAGCCTCCCGAGTAGCTGGGACTGCAGGCGCCCGCCACCTCACCCGGCTAGTTTTCTGTATTTTTTAGTAGAGACGGGGTTTCACCGTGTTAGCCAGGATGGTCTCGATCTCCTGACCTCGTGATCCACCCGTCTCGGCCTCCCAAAGTGCTGGGATGACAGGCTTGAGCCACGGCGCCCGGCCAATAGAGATTCTTTACAGATGCAAATTTCCCCCCACAAAGAACGGCTTTACAGGGCCATTTCAAAATATGGCAAAGAAACATGTTTCGGGGTAAAATGTTTTTTATTTTCTTCCTCGTATCGTAACGTTATGCCAGGGTCAGGTTGGAAAGTAAGTCATGATATACATGGTAAAATAAAACCCATCTGATGAGAATTTATGGTTTGTAGGGCATGGCTTCCCAAGCCCCTTAGATAGGAATTTGGGCAAGATAAAAAAATCAGAGTTTAGTCCCCAATCATGACGAGCCGCTGAGTTTTGGACAAGGCCTATTGTCATTGAAACAATAGCCTATATGTCTCTCAAAGTCAGTTTGGCCCCAAAAACCAGGAATAATTAAGGGAAAGTCAAGATGGGGGGTGGGTTAGCTCAGTTCACAGTCTCAATAATTCTTCTCACTGATACTGTTACAGTAGGTAGCTCCTGCGGCTTCAGCAGGACAGGAAAGCGCTTCCCACCCCCAACCAGGAATGTCAGGCGACCCCTCAGGTGATGGTCAGATGGTTGTTACACCGTTTCTCTAAAATAATAATTGGTAGTGACCAGTGCCAAGGAAAGGCAGTCTCCCAGTAGATAGAAAAAACCCGAAACGTGGTCAGCAGCTTCCCAGTAAGACCTCAGGAGGAGTTGGGTGAGTGGCTCCAGCATGCGCATGAGGAGGTCAAATGGCTGGTTTAACTGGCGAATGACCTCCCACGAGCTTTCAGCTGGTAGGGGAAGAAGGCCCCAAGTGAGCACGCGCAGAGCTCCAGCAAACACCCTGCACGCAGCCACTCCCAAGTGCTGGCAGACCACCGTGTTTGCAGATAATCTGCAGATAGCCCGTGCCAAGAGACGAATGCGGAGAAGGGGCGGAAGATGCAGAAGCCACCACATAAAACCCACGTCGAAGATCCAGCTGCTTACTTCATGTCATAAGTTGCCCACTTTGCCCTCTTCCCAGTGCGGTTCCTTCCTTCCACTCCTGCTGCTCGCCTTGGTCTCTCCTTCTGCCTTATGCCCCTCAGTCGAATTCTTTCTTCTGAGGGGGCAAGAACTGAGGTTGCTGCAGAGCCACATGGATTTGCCACCACTAACATTTTCATGCCCTGTGACTCAGATACATTCCGCTGCTAACAACATAATTTTTCACAAGGTGGTTTTACATTTTCAAAACTGGACAGATGGGATTTACCCCTATTAACGTAAGTTTTACCTAAAAATCTAAAAGACGATGAGCTATCATCTAATCTCAGATGGGGGCATAGATGAGAAAGTGGCAGAAGGTGAGCATTGTGGATGCTGGTAATGGGTACGGAGGGGTTATTGATTTTAGTCTGCATTTATTATTTTTCCCAAAACACAGGTACACAAACACCCAAAAATAGATGAGCTCCAAAGAAGGTGCTATGGTTTACACTTTGTGTTCCCACCCAAATCTCGTCTTCACTTATAATCCTCGTTATGCTCATAACCCCCATATGTCACCCGAGAGACAAGGTGGAGGGAGCTGGGTCATGGGGTGCTTCCCCATACTGTTCTCCTCAGAGTGAGTTTTCTAGAGATCTGATGGTTTTAAGAGCGTTGGGTAGTTCATCCTTCATTCATTCTCCTTCCAGCCGCATTGTGGAAAAGGTGCCTGTTTCCCCTTCAACTTCTGCCGTGATGGTAAGTTTCCTGACACCTCCCCAGCCATGTGAGTCAATTAAATCTCTTTAATGTATGAACTACCCAGTCTCAAGCAGTTCTTTATACTAGTGTGAAAACAAACGAATATGAAGGTTAAACTCCCATCCTAGGCAGATGTACTCTGCCAGAGTCAGGGCTGCTAGAGAGTACCTTGGGGCAGACACATGGCCGGCTATCTGGCCTGATCATCTGGAATCTGCATCCAGGTCGCCAGACCCCTCAGCCTGCAGAAGCGTCGACACTTCCTATGAAGAGCTCGCCGTCGCCCTTGCTAGGAGTCACAGCTGGGCCTCCCCAAATCGAACACCATCCCCGCCACCCTCCACCCAATCCCCAACAGGCCACTGCCAGGCCCAACCACATCCCAGGCCACTTAGACCAAACTGTGGCCGGGTCCCGGCAAGCCAGGGGTGGATGTGGATGGAGCCTGCTCTGAGACATCGAGGGCTGCCTAAACAAACTCCCTGCAAGGCTTTGTGATCTCCTATCAAAGGCCACATGTGACTGAGGAGTGGGGTGTGAAGGGTGGCCTGCCCCTCCACACCTGTGGGCATTTCTCATTAGGTGGAACGAGAGACCTGAGAAAAGAAATGAGACACAGAGACAAAGTATACAGAAAAAGTGGGCCCAGGGGACCGGCGCTCAGCATACCGAGGACCCATGCCGGCACCGGTCTCTGAGTTCCCTTAGTATTTATTGTTAATTACCTTTACCATCTTAAAGAAAAGGAAGTGGCAGGATAATAGGATCATTGTAGGGAGAAAGTCAGCAGTAAGACATATGAATAAAGTTCTCTGTGACATGAATAAGTTTAAAGGGAAATGCTGTGCCTTGATATGCATATGCAAACATCTCCATAAACCTTTTAGGATCATTGCTCCAGCAAGTCCCACCTTTCGCCCTAAGGCGGTTTTCTCCTTTCTCAGTAAACAGAGCACACAATGGGGTTTTACACGGAGATGTTCCATGGCCCAGGAACGGGCAGGAGACAGATGCTTTTCTCTATCTCAACTGCCAACCACCGCCAAGAGGCCTTCTTTCCTCTATACTAGTCCTCCTCAGCACAGACCCTTCACGGGTGTCAGGCTGGGGGACGATCGGGTCTTTCCCTTCCCACGAGGCCATATTTCAGACTATCACATGGGGAGAAACCTTGGACAATGCCTAGCTTTCCTAGGCAGAGGTGCCTGTGACCTTCCGCAGTGTACGTGTCCCTGGGTACTTGAGATTAAGAGAATGGTGATGACTTTTAACCAGCAAGCTGCCTTCAGGCATTTGTTTAACAAAGCACATCCTGCACAGCCCAAAATCCTTTAAACCCTGAGTCACCATAGCACCTGTCTCTTGCAAGGACAAGGTTGGGGGTAGGGTCACAGATTAACAGCATCTCAAATACAGAACAAAATGGAGTCTCTTATATCTACTTCTTTCTATATAGACACAGTAACAGTCTGATCTTTCTTTTCCCCACAGGGTGCGGCTTCAATTTCCTGTGGAAGGTGTTTTGTGGTTTAGGGAGGAAGAAACTGCAGGGCACAAGAGGGAGGCAGGATTCTGAGGGGCAGGCATGGAAATGAAACCACCTTTGCCAAAGTCATCACTGAGAGTATGACGACAGTGAAGGAGGTCTGACCTAACCGACTCCGTCTGGCTCCTAACCTCCAAGCTGTCCTTGCTCATCCCTGGGCTTCGCCTACTAATCTGGGGAGAAGCGTTTATCGATGAAGGCTGACCAAGCCCCCTTCTTGCCTGGGGACTAGTTTGCCTTTGCAGGACTAACACATTAGCCGCAGGATTAGAAATGATGGTTTAGGAGTCACGCAGCTGGAGGATGGAAGATTCTGACCCCGCCAGCCCCCAAGTTGCTCCCGAGGCTCACAGCACGACTGTAGAACCTAGGATCAGAGTCTGAGATACTTTACAGACCTGTGCACTCAATGGATCAGCCGCCACCACCCAGACCCACAATCTGGCTCCCCTGGTCCTGTGGCCCCTACCCAGGAACTGGGTTAGGGTTGGGAAGACAGCTTCGACCCCCCAAGGCTTCATCTCCAACCGGCCCGGTCAGCACTCCTGACTCACTGGCCGCCTCCCCACCAAATCATCCTTCAAAAGGCGGATCCCCACGTTTTGGGGGAGACGGATTTGAGTAATAACAAAACTCGGGTCTCCCCTGCAGCCGGCTCTGCGCGAATTCCACCTTCCTTATTGCAAGTCCCCTGCCGCGATGCGACCAACGGGCTCTGTCCCGGAGCGCAAAGAGAACCCATTATGGGGTCACAGGACCGGGCTCCCGGGGTGATTCCCGGACCACCAAGTCCTCCCACAGGTCACTCCTGGATTCAGGCTGGAGCCCCTGCCCAGGGAGGGGCCCCGGAGACGCGGAAATCGGACCCCCCCGCGGGTGAAGGGGAGGTGGGAGCCCCAGAGCGGGGCCGGAAGGCTCGGCCGGGGACGTGCCCGAGGGGGAGGAGAGGGACGCCCGTGCTCGTCAGGCGCTGCGGGTCTCGGGGTCCGCGTCCCGCGCACCCCCCGGGGTCCGGGCTGCGGGCGGAGCCTCCTCCGGGACCTGCACCTGCGCCGGCCGCCGCCAGGGGCGCCGCTGAGCTCCCGCCTCCGCCGCTTCTCCCTCCCCGCCCGGCGGGGCCGCGCGCCTCCCGCCCGGGCCCACTTCGGAGTTCGCCCCCTTTGGAACTCACGTCCGGGAGACCCCCGAGGGGAGAGGGCGCCTGGACCCCTGGGCCGAGAGCGCGGCTCCGGGTCTGGGGCGGGTGCGGGTGGGGAGGGGGAGTAGATCCACACCTGGAATCGGGGGCGGACGGCGGGGCGGGCGCGCGTGGCCACCCCAGCTCCCACCGCGGCTGCCCACGGGGCACCCCAGACGCCCACACCGGAGACCGAACCGGGGAAGGGAGCTGTAACCAGGTCGGGGCGGGGGAGTCTGTCCAGGGGTCAGACCCGGGTGGAGGGAACTTCCATGAGGGCAGCTCCTCTGCTCCTGTGCTGCCCCCACCGCGGGGGATCAGGGACGATGCCCGCCGGACTGGAGGCGGCAGTTGCCACGAAGCAGCACCTGGGTCACCCAGGAGGGGCTACGAGGCCCGGGGCTCCTTCAGCTGCTGCCCTGGGCACAAAGCCCCCTCGCTCCCACAGGGCCTGAGCCGCCCACATGTGCAGGACTGGCTGCTCCAGACAGCTCGGTGCTCCCTCCACCCCGAGGAAGTAAAGCCAGGTCCCCAGCACCACAGAGCAGGGCCTGGGAGCAGCTGGGGAGCCGGTGCCACCTTGCCCTTTCCTAGCCCTGCTGGGGGCTCAAGCCCTTCCCTCTGTCCTCAGCCGACAGCCTGGACTGCTGACAGGCCAAGAGAGCATCCTTGGGCCCAGGGTGTCCCCGACTCAGCACTGACGTTCCCGAAAAGAGCCCACCTTGAGTCGGAGCTGAGACTTCCAGGACACAGGAACTCCTCCCAGGGTCCTGGATCCAGCTGCTGCCCACAGCAGGAGGCCAGAAACCAGAAGGCCTGAGCACTTGCCCGGTCCCCAAGAGCTGCAGAGGCCAGAAGGGGCAGTGCAGGGGCTGACCACACTGCTCGTGAAAGAAGGGGCCAGCTGGGCATCCTGGGTCGAGTAGGGGCTCAGAAAGCTGTGAAACCCCCATCTCCTGCATCGGCTCTCCTTTAGGTCCTAGATGAATAGTATTGAAGATATATGCCTAAAGTATTCCTAACACCAGGATTTGTTTATGTGTTTTCTTCCCCAAGAAAGCTATAAACAGCGAAAATTCTGCTGTAAGCTTCCTGTGTCCTCTCTTCCTCTTCCTTCCCCCTCCCCTAAAACTAAAAGGAATGTTAAAAACCCCTTTTTCTGTGACCAGCAGACCTTATCTATGCTCCCAATCCCAATTCCTTGTGAACATACTTTGTAAAGTCCTGTGAGATCCTGTCTCCTTTGCTATGCCGCTGCAAGGTCATAAAATAGATAAAATTAGATAAAACATAAGTTGCAATTCCGGTTTTCCTCAACATCTAAGACACGTCACAAAATAATTTACTGCCTTTGTTTTTTGCTCTGGTAATATCTTCCCGCCGCATGTATTTCCCGCCTTAAAGAGTTTAAGAGGCAATCACCCAAAACCAGCAGTGGCTACCCGCTTGGGACCCCTTCCACGCCGTGGAATCTTTGTACTGTCATTCTGCTCAATAAAGCCTACAGTTTCTTCTTCTCTTGGTCCGTGTCTCCATCACTTGTCGCAGGCAGCCGGCACACCAATTCTTTGGTGGCGCGGCTAAGGCAAGAACCTTTGGCGTTACATTTAATCTTAGAACCAGCAGGACCCCTCCCCAGGTGAAGTCGCAGCAGCACCAGAAACATGTATACTTTATTGAATGCCATTGTAGAAAAGTGTGTGAGGATAAAGGGCTGATACAGGACTCAGCTCTGGGGGCAGGACCAGGAATGGAAGGTGGAGCACGTGGGACACAGGTTATGGGCAGAGCTCCTCGCCTGAATGATGTCTCCTGATCTATCGATGGGCTTGGTAGATCAATACCGGGATGACAATGAGCGGAATGGTCATGAGGATGCCCAAAATCAGGGCCCAGATGTTCAGGCACTTGGCGGTGGAGGCATAGGCCTGGGCCCCAGTCAGGTCGCCAACCATCTTCCTGTCCCTAGACTGGAGGAGAAGAGATGGTGAGGGAACCAGGATCCCTCAGCTGAGAGCCATGTGCTGTGGCTCCCACTCCCCCCGGTTCCTCCCCACTCTGAGATCAGGGACCACCTCCTCCCCTTCCTCACCAGGCTCAGACTCCCCAGGGGCCTCGGGGCTCATCCTCCTTCTGCCTGGGCCCCAGCACAGGCTGTTCTCCCCACCACGGGGTGAAGTCGCCTGTGAGTTCCCTTCTCACTTTCTGGGAGAGCCTGGGTGCCAGTCTGGAAGGTGAGGGTGTAATTTCTGGTATTGGGCTGTAGGGAGAATTGCTCTGGGCTAGTGGATCGCTGGGGACAAACTCTGAGCCAGCCAGCCTCCTGGAGCCTCCTCCTAGACCTGCACTGGGCAGATTCCCCAAGCCACACACACACACAGATCACACAGATAAAGCTACTGACGTGGGCACACACGGGACAGAGGTGCACACAAACTCACACAGGGACACACGAGTCCCTACCCCAGGCAGCTTCTGGGCAGGTGGAGTTCCAGGCTCACCGGGACCCTCTGAGCGTTCCCTGGGGCCATACGCACCTTCACGGAGTAGGCAAATGCTATGAAGCCCAGGCAGCAGGTGTTCATGAAGAGGGTGTTGAACAGGGACCAGACAACATGGTCGGGCACGGAGGTCTCGCTGCGGATGTGGATCACGGTGGACATCGGGGGAGCAGGGTTGTGGGGCGCCCCCAGCACAGCTACCTCATGCTCTTCCTTGAGCATCTCATAGCTGGGGGGCTGGCCGCTGTTGACAGGAGGGAAGACGGTTTGGACCGTGTGGTTCATGGTGTCCTGCGAAGGCCAGTAGTGGTCGGGTTAGTGGGATGGTTCTCAGTGGGCCCTCCCTTTCCCCAGTAGTTTCGATTTCTCAGCAGTTTCCTCTTCCTGGCATTTGTCAAATGCAGAGTTGGCCGGGGCCAGATGAGGGCGGAACAAATTCCTGAGGATCAAATTACTTTAGGACGGGGAGGAAGGAGGGGCTGAGGGCTGAGGGGCTTCCTCTCTAGAGCCCAAGTGAGCACATTTCTCATCTTGTTAGGGGTGTGGGGGTCCTGGAGACTTCCCCTACGTTGGGAGTCTCCACACCGCAGGCCAGCAGCTGCAGGACCTCACTGTCCCGGTTCAGGGCTCCTGCCAGGCCTGTGCTGGTGCCTCCACACGCCAGGTCCCACAGCAGTTCCCCCAAAGCCCTCGCCTCACTTGTCACAGGCCTCATCTGCTGAAATGCCTTGTCCTTTCCTGGGGTTGCAGTCCTGCTCCGTGCGGGTGTGGGGGCTAAAGGTCCCTGTGTCTCCTGGTGCAGGTCAGAGGCCTGGCGGCCAGTGCTGCCTGTCCCAAAGGAGCCCTCCAGGCCCAGGAACGGGGACTCTGGGGAGCACTGACGGAAGAGGGGGCTGTGGGATGCCAGTGGCAGAGGCCTGGATGGTGGAGTTAGGAGCCATGGCCCTTTACCCTGGAGGCCCACCTGGGTGAAGGCTCCCAGACCCGCTCCACGCGGCCCAGCGGCACCCACGCTGCCCAGAGCTCTGGGTGTCTGGTCCCTGGGGTGCCCTCCAGATCTCCAGGTTCTGATCATCTCTGCCTCTTCCCTGGGTCCTCACACGGGTGCCAGCTGCTTCCTGCAGTTGCCGCCTGTTTTTCTCATGAACCGGTTTGTGCCTCTGAGCAGCTCCTGAGGTTATGTCCTCCCTGTGGAAACACCTTGTGTGGCCTCTGGGTTTCTTCCTGGACCCTCCTTGGCAGAGGCTACTGCGGCAAAGTGAGCTGATGCTGTGCACTTGGCCGGTCAGAGGGGGCAGTGTGGGCAGGGCTGGCAGGGGAGGGGTCACAGGGGCAGGAGCGTGGCCTGCAGGCCTGTGTGCAGCGCGACCTGTTTAATTCCTGATGTGCCACATGGGCCCATTTTCCTGGGCTTATTTGCCCACCAGGCTGCAGACTCCCCAGAGGACATCGCTGCAGGTGGAACTTGCAGAGATGGGCGGCTGCTCACCCTGCTGTAGCCTTTCACCGCAGCGGGTGGTCAGGTCCACATCAGTGACCTCCGGAGCTCACATGACAGTAACGTGCAGCGGTGTAATTGCAGAGTGATGTGTTTGAGTAATGATGACTTTGGCTCTATAGGATAAATTTTATTGATAATTTGTAAGATTTAAAAGATTTAACTTTAACAACGACTGTGTCTACTGTCGAATCACAGTGCTTCTCGACGTTAAACACCCTTGCTACTGGATGTTTTCCAGGCCACGCAGAAAGGATTGCGTGATTGGTAGTGGGTGTCCAGGCTCTTGGCGTTTTGAACAAAGAATTGTACAGAATGCACAAAAGCAAGGAAAGAATGAAGCAACAAAAGCAGAGATTTTTTTCAAAATGAAATTATTTTTGGAAATAAAAAATGATTTTTTAAAATGAAAATGAAATCGTTGCAGAAAGCCACCAATCAGAGGCTAAAGTGAAGTTACAAAGTTGCACTTCTATGGGAAGACTTGTCCTCCTATCAGAAGCTTCAATTAAGTTACAAGGGTACAGTCCTATGCAAATTCTGATTGATTAGAAAAAGCCAATCAGAGGTACTTTCAATTTCCCATCTGCCATGCAGAAGTGGGGGTTTGCAAAGGGAGTAAGACTTCCTAATTCCAGGAAGACAGTGTGAAATGGCCTCCAGACCCTATTCTCCTGCCTCAATTGTATCCCGAAAGTAAAGTGTTTTTTCTTTTTGAAATGGTGTCTCGCTATGGTGCCGAGGCCGGAGTGCAGTGGAACAATCTCTGCTCATTGCAGCCTCTGCCTCCTGCGTTCCAGTGATCTCCTGCCTCAGCCTCCTGGGGTAGCTGGAATTACAGGTAATCTGCCACCCTGCCCATCTAATTTTTGCACTTCTAGTAGAGACGAGGTTTCACCATGTTGGCCAGGCTGGTCTTGAACTCCCGACCTCAGGTGATCTGCCAGCCTCGGCCTCCCAAAGTGCTAGGATTATAGGTGTGAGCCACCACTGCCAGCCCTGAAAGTAAGATACTAATGTCTTATATTAATGCCCACTTGCAGGAGTCCGTCGTCAGGCCTGGGTCCCTAAGTCCTCTTCCTTCTGCTGGCTGGGGTGAGTGCAAAGGACTTAGGCACGTCCAGGCCTCCACACGCCTTTTATCCTGGGCTGTGTCTCCCCCACACACAGGATGTCCTGGGATTTGTGTCTGGCTGTGCTGTGGGGACACCTTCCCTCTTCATGGTCTGAAGCCCCCGACTGGACGGGAGTGCTGACTGAAAACCAAAAATAAAAATCTAAGCCCCCTTGCCCCCACCACTGAATGGAGCTCCCTTGGCCAAAGGAGTCCCAAACAAACCTGAAAAACTGAATTCACAGCCTCGAAGGGAAGGCAGGTTGGACAGGCCTACTGATATCCCCTCCCTGTGGAGTTTAGGTACAACCGACCAGCAGTAACACTGAGATAAAGCTCATAGTACTGACAAAACAGACTCTTCGAGGCAATAAGGTACCAAATTCCAACATGACTGTGGTACAGCGTCACATTACAGTGTAGACCCTAAATATCTGAGAAAGTTCTCCGTCAATTTAAGAGCAAGGTTAAGGATGCACGGGTGGCAGAGCCTCAGGAGGCCCTGACAGGGTGCCCAAGGTGGTCGGGGCACAGCTGGTTTTATAGGAAGACGTGGACATCAATATATGTGCGACGTACATTAGTTCCGTCTGGAAAGACGGGACAACTAGAAGTGGGGAGGGGGCTTCCAGATCACAGGTCGAGAAGAGACAAAGGATCCCATTCGTCTGAGTTTCAGATGAGCTTTTCCAAAGGAAGCGATCAGATATGCATTATCTCAGCCGGAAGGGTAACTTTGAGTTCTATTTTTCTTTTGCCCGCAAGGAATTTCCCTGTGGACAAATTGAGGCAGGTATGTAGCTTTTTTGTTTCGGCAGTCGCCGTTTTTAGGAACAGAATGGGCAGCAGCTTTGCCCTAAGCAGTTCCCAGCGTGACGTCTCCTTTTGGTTCAGTGATTTTGGGATCCCAATATTTATTTTCCTTTCACAACAAATAGCAGGCTCTGAAGGAAATAAAAATTATTTACCCCCAAAATAAACTTTTTTTATTTTTGAGACGGGGCCTTGCTATGTTGCCCAGACTGGTCTCCAGCTCCTGGGCTCAAGAGATCCTTCTGCCTCATCCTCCCAAAGTGCTGGTGTGAGCCACCATGCCCAGCCTCAAAATAGATTTCTTTGGCATATTTTGAAACGGCCTTGCACAACTGTCTCTTATTAGGGAAATCTGCATTCTGTAGAGAATCTCCTTCCCTTTCTAGGTCTTTTCCTAACAGAACAGACATTTAACTAACAGCCCTTTTTAAGGGTGGAAAAGAGATATTTATCATCCTTCTCTCCAGCCTGCTGCCTGGAGGCTCATCTGCGCAACAAGCACGTCGCCTTCCACAGCCCCTGTTATCTAAACTCAAGAATTTCTTTCGACTAACCAACTCTTTAGGCAAAGCTGAACTTTTTTTTTTTTTTTTTCTTGAGACAGAATCTCGCTCTGTCGCCCAGGCTGGAGTGAGTGGCGCCATCTTGGCTCACTGCAAGCTCCGCCTCCCGGGTTCCCGCCATTCTCCTGCCTCAGCCTCCGGAGTAGCTGGGACTACAGGCGCCGCCGCCACACCGGCTAATTTTTGTATTTTTAGTAGAGACGGGGTTTCACCATATTAGCCAGGATGGTCTCGATCTCCTGACCTCGTGGTCCGCCCGTCTCGGCCTCCCAAAGTGCTGGGATTCCAGGTGTGAGCCACCCAGCGTGGACCCAAAGCTGAACTCTCTAAGCCAACTGCCAATCAGAAAATCTTTAAATCCACAAGACGAGACGGAATAACACGGAGCGGTCGCAGGAGAACAGAACATTCTAAGCAGCAGCCTCACGTGACTAGCAAAGGAAACTGCTGAAGTTGCTGCAGAAGCGAGGGGCCGACGAGACTTTGAGAAGCAGCTGGCGAAGACAGACGGAGCCGCCGTGACCTGGGCGCCCCCAGGACCTCCTCCCGTAACACCCTCAGCCCGCGCCCGGCGCCGCGCAGTTCCAGGAGCGCAGACTCGCCGCGGACTTGGCGGGCGCTCGGCCAAGATGGCGGCCTCCGTGCGGCGCGTTGCGGCGGCCACGGGTCTGGGGCCAGGGCGGCCTTGCGCTGGGCGCGCCCTGCACACCTCCGCCGTCCGCGACGAGAACCGGCGGCCCGAGTCCGCGGAGGCCGGGGGACAAGCCGGCGACCTAGGAGGACGCACACGCGCCGCACTTCGTCGCCCGCCTGAGGGCCGGAGGTCGCTCGCACGCGGAGCCCGGACGGGAGGGCCGTGCGGCGGAGCGAACCGTGGAGGGCGTTTCCGTGGCGCGTTCATGTCGGGGCCTTCCCGGGCGCCCGGCTGACCAGCGGGTGGTGCCGCTCCGGGCGAGCCGGTGGGAGAGCTGCGCCCCGGTCCTGAGGCACTTGCCTGCCCGCACGTTCTGCTTCCTCGTGGGCCACAGGGAAACTTCGCTGTCCCACTTGCCACGTGTCCTCTGCCCTCCACGTCCAAACAGCGCCGTCGGAGGCTGTGTACGGGCCTCTCGGACCATCCCCTTCTGCATCGAGCTGTAGCCTGCGGGGAAGGGAACCGCGTGCCCTCCACAGGACAGGCGAGGCCTCTCAGCTGCTATCGATAAAGACCGTCTAGGCTGCCCTGAAGAAAAAACGGGAGGCACCTCAGTTCTGAGAAATCGTCACCTTCCTGCAAGAATCTTCATGATACCCCCCTCCGTGAAAGAAACCCCGAAAGATGGAAACTCCACCCAAACCCCTGCAAGTGACTCTGGAGTCTCCGCCCACACGGCCCTTTCTTGAGTGTGTACTTTTCACTTTTCTTTTCTTTTTTTTTTTTTTGAGACGGAGTCTGTCTCTGTCGCCCAGGCTGGAATGCAGTGGCGCGATCTCGGCTCACCGCATCCTCCGCCTCCGGGGTTCCAGCGATTCTCCTGCCTCAGCCTCCCGAGTAGCTGGGATCATCATCGCCCGCCACCACGCCCGGCTAATTTTTGGGTTTTTAGTAGAGACGGGATTTTGCCATGTTGGCCGGGCTGGTGTCGAACTCCTGACCTCAGGTGATCCGCCCGCCTCGGCCTCCCAAAATGCTGGGATTACAGGCACGAGCCACCGCGCCTGGCCTTCACTTTTCAATGAATCTCCCTGCTTTCACTATTTTCTGACTCATCCTTGAATTTCCTTCTTGTGCCAAGAGCCTGGACACCCGTGGGGGTTCAGGTCCCACTGGCAATTGGGAACCTCCCCAAGCCCACTGGTATCACTATGACCCGTGACCACACCCCTTTGAGATGTCCTGCCTTTCCTGGCAGAAGCAATGTACACCTTACCTGTGAGAACTAAACTCTGACTTTTTTATCATTCCCAAATTCCTATCAGAGGGGCCTGGGGAGTCATGCCCTACGAATGGTAACTTCTCATCATATGAGTTTTTGTTTTTGTTTGTTTTGTTTTGTTTTTGTATTTTTAGTAGAGACAGGTTTCACCACGTTGGCCAGGCTGGTCTTGAACTCTTGACCTCAGGTGATCTGCCCGCCTCGGCCTCCCAAAGTGCTGGGATTACAGGCATGAGCCACCACACCCGGCCAACCAGATGAGTTTTATTTAACCCTATATATCGTGACTTACTTTCCAACCTGACTCTGGCATAACGTTATGAAACAAGGGCTGGGCACGGTGGCTCACGCCTGTAATCCCAGTGCTTTGGGAGACTGAGGCGGGCGGATCACCTGAGGTCAGGAGTTCGAGACCAGCTTCAACATGGAGAAACTCCGTCTCTACTAAAAATGCAAAATTAGCCGGGCGTGGTGGTGCATCCCTGTAATCCCAGCTACTCGGGAGGCTGAGGCAGGAGAATTGCTTGAACCTGGGAGGCGGAGGTTGCGGTGAGCTGAGATTGCGCCATTGCACTCCAGCCTGGGCAACATGAGCGAGACTCAGCCTCAAAAAAAAAAAAAAAAAAAAAAAGAAGGAAGAAAATCAAAATTCCCCCAAAACAAGTTTCTTTGCCAAGTTTTGAAATGGCCCTGCAAAGCTGTTCCTTGTTGGGGGAAAATCTGCATCTATAAAGAATCTCAATTAACATAGCTAGGTGTTTTTCTTCCAGACCCTCCCAATCCTGAAGCGATTAACTAAGATCTGAATAGGAAACATTTGTCACCTACTATCTCTAAGGGCAGCCACTGAAAGACTTCAAGATAACTTTGGTCTCCACGTCTTTATTTTTTCTTTATTTTTTGAGACAGAGTCTTTCGCTCTGTCACCCAGGCTGGGGTGCAGTGGCACGATCTCAGCTCACCGCCACCTCTGCCTCCCGGTTTCAAATGATTCTCCTGCCTCAGCCTCCTGAGTAGCTGGGATCACAGGCACCATCATAAGGGAGGAGACCACCCCTCATATCGTCTTATGCCCAATTTCTGCCTCCAAAGAAAGAAGTAGAAACTAAAAGGCAGAAATGAAATCCACAGGCAGACAGCCCGGAGCCGCACCCTGGGCCTGGTAGTTAAAGGTCGACCCTGACCTAACTGGTTCTCTTTTCTATAGATTACAGACATTGTATAGAAATGCGCTGTGAAAATCCCTGTCTTGTTTTGTTCCGATCTAATTACCGGTGCATGCAGCCCCCAGTCACATACCCCCTGCTTGCTCAATCACGACCCTCTCACGCACACCCCCTTAAAGTTGTGAGCCCTTAAAAAGGGACAGGAATTGCTCACTCGGGGGTGGGGCTCGGCTCTTGAGACAGAAGTCTTGCGGATGCCCCGACCAAATAAACCCCTTCCTTCTTTAACTTGGTGTCTGAGGAGTTTTGTCTGCCGCTCGTCCTGCTACAATCACGCCCGGCTAATTTTGTATTTTTAGTAGAGATGGGGCTTCTCCATGTTGATCAGGCTGGTCTTGAACTCCTGACCTTGTGATCTGCCCGCCTCAGCTTCCCATAGTGCTGGGATTACATGCCCAGCCACAATCTTGATTTTAATCTGAACACTCCTTTTCTACCAATCCTAGGTCTTTAGACAAACTCAACCAATTGTCAGAAAATGTTTAAATTCACCTATAGCCTGGAACACTGCCGCCTCCCCCGCCCGCCCCCCCACAGGCTTTGTGTTGTCCTGCCTTTCTGGACCAAACCAATGTATTTCTTAAATGGACTTGATTGATGCCTCATGTCTCCCTAAAATGTATAAAACCAAGCTGTGCCCCGACCACCTTGGGCCTATGTTCTCAGGACCTCCTGAGGGCCACATCACGGGCCATGGCCACTCATGTATAGCTCAGAATAAATCTCTTCAAATATTTCACAGAGTTGGACTCTTTTCGTTGACACTTGCATTGATCTATGTCTTTGCCTGTAACTTCTGTCTCCCTACAATGTATAAAACCAAGCTGTAGCCCGGCCACCTCTGGTACATTTGCAGGAACTCGGGAGGCTGTGTCATGAGCCGTGGTCAGTCATAGTTGGCTCAGAACAAACCTCTTTAAATACTTTACACAGTTAGCTTTTTTCATCCTGACCAACATGGTGAAACCCCGTCTCGACTAAAAATACAAAAACCAGTCGGGCGTGGTGGCAGGTGCCTGTAGTCCCAGCTACTCGGGAGGCTGAGGCAGAAGAATCGCTTGAACCTGGGAGGCAGAGGTTGCGGTGAGCCGAGATAGCGCCACTGCACTGGCCTGGGCGACAGAGTAAGACTCCGTCTCACAAAAAAAAAGTAAGAAAGAAAAGAAAAAAAGTCACTGCTCTGCTCACTGAAGTAAATGACTATCTGATTGCCTCCTTTGGAGAAGCGAGTCAGAAACTCAAAAGAATGCAAAATGCAACCTTCGTCTCTTATGTACCTGCGACCGGGAAGCGCCCCCCACTTCGAGTCTTTCCCGCCTTGCTTTGCGTTGTCCTGCCTTTCCAGGCTGAACCAATGTTCATCTTACACATGTTGACAGATGTCTCCTGTCTCCCTAGAATGTGTAAAACCAAACTGTGCTCCGGCCACCTTGGGCACATACCCTCGGGACCTCCTGAGCCTGAGCCATGGGCACGTCCTCAACCTTGGCAAAACAAACTTTCTAAATTAACGGAGACCTGTCTCAGATATTTGGGGTTCACAGGTTCAAGCACAGCAGCAAGGAACGCCCTACCCAACCATCCCCTGCCGGTGGCAAGTGCGGGTCCTGGAGGAGGGAGGGCAGCTCAGTCCCAGGCGCTCGGGAGTGTGGACGACTGCGAGACTGGGAAGCTGAGCCTTCTGGCCGGGTGCAGTTGCCACCACTGCTTGGGGGAAGGCTGGGCACAGGAGGTTTGGAGGGAGGATCCGGGGTCTATTGTTGGGAAGTGGGTGGAGGTCCACAGAGCAGTGTGTGAGTCCAGAGCTGGGGACCAAACCAATGTCTTTGGGGGTCAGTCTGGGCTGAAGACATAAATGTGAGTCGTCAGCACGCAGAGGCATCTGCAGCCACAGAGACAAGACTGGGGCGGACCTTGAGCCCTAAGCAGGACCACTCACCACAGACATTCTGGGATCAGGGAGGGCAGCCGAGGAGGCTGAGGAGGGGAGTGTCCACCACAGGCGCCCACAGGCTCCCTGCATCCGGCCACCAGTGTTAACAGCTGCTGCTGGCCCCTGGGGGTCCCCTGCGGGTTCTTAACAGGCTGCACCCCCTGGCTTTCCCCCCACGCGGTTCTCTCCTCTCCCGCGCGCCCTCTGACAGCCGCCCTCCTCTTCCCCCTTGCAGGGACGCCAGCGCTCCTAGGGCCCGGCGCTGGTGCTCCTGCTCGGCGAGTGTTGGGGCAGAGTTGAGTTCTGAGTTCTGGGAATGGAGGGGCTGCGGTGTCAGCAGCTCTGGCTCTGAGGAGGGGGCTCCTGTACGTCCCTGAACTGTGAGACCCATGGCCCTGAGGCAGCACCTCCCACCCCTCTTGGCCTGGAGGGAGGGGGCTCTGGCCAATGGTCTGCCCACTGCGTTTGATGGGGGTGGGGGGATGAGGTGTGTGGGTGGGGGTCTCTGCCACTGCCCGGCAGTGGCCTTCCAAGGGGGGATGTCTGGCAGGAGGGGCCCTGCTGGGTGGTCCACGGCAGCCTCGGACAGGGGCTTCCTGGGGTGGGGGCTAAGGGGCGGGCCGCACCCTCGGGCTGCAGGCTGTAATTTGTGTTATATATAGCATGGAGGGGCTGGGCTGGGAGGGCAGCAGGGCTATAAGTGAGTGGGTGCCCACCCTCCCAGCACCAGTCTAAGTGTGGAAGAGACGGCGCTGGAACCCATGGACACCGCGTATCCCCGCGAGGACCCCCGGGCCCCCACGCCCAGCAAGGCCGGTGCCCACACAGCCCTCACACTGGGGGCCCCGCACCCCCCACCTCGAGACCACCTGATCTGGTCAGTGTTCAGCACCCTCTATCTGAACCTGTGCTGCCTTGGTTTCCTGGCGCTGGCCTACTCCATCAAGGTGGGCGGGGGCCCTACCAAGGTGGGGGGGGACGGGTGGGGAGCTCCGTGGGGGGTCTTCACCGTGCTGGGGGCGGCGGGGGGCTCCGCTTGTCTGAGGGGCTCTGTGGGTACCGCTTGTGAAGGGGACACCATCAGTATGGCCTGGAAGGAGCTCCTCAGGAAGGCAAGGCCAGGGGCCTCTCCATTAAACACGGGGCCTCTTCTTAAGGGGGTCTGGCGCGTCCAAGAGCACAGAGGCCATGGGAGGCACCCACAGAGGTCTCTGCAATCAAGGGGTTTCACGTGCTGGGGTCTCCTGGAACAGAGGTCCCTTTGACTTCAGCTCCTGGGTGGCAGGGTTGGGGGTGTCTCTGCACCCTGGAGGACCCTCACCCGTAGAGAACTCTGATAGGCTGACACTGGCCTGGGAGGGCCCCTGGGTCCATAGCTGGGGCCCCGGGGAGTATCTCCTCAGGCCACAACCCTCCATCCAGATTTTGGGTCCAGCAGGGGCCTTCCAGGTGCCCTGGGTGGGGGTGGGGAATGGCCCCCAGGCCCCAAGGACACAAAGCCATCTGGCCCTGCGGTCTCTCTGCAGGCCCGAGATCAGAAGGTGGTTGGCGACCTGGAAGCGGCGCGGCGTTTTGGCTCCAAGGCCAAGTGCTACAACATCCTGGCCGCGATGTGGACGCTGGTGCCGCCCCTGCTGCTCCTGGGGCTGGTGGTGACTGGTGCCCTGCACCTGGCCCGGCTGGCCAAGGACTCTGCCGCCTTCTTCAGCACCAAATTTGACGACGGGGACTATGACTGACAGGCTGGGTCCTGATCTGGGTCCTGTCCCAGCCCCAGGACACTGACCCCAGGCTGCTGCCCCTGGGGCTCAATACTGACTCCCCGGAGCCTGGCCCTCCTTCTGTGGGGCCTCCATCCCTGCCCCATCCTGAACCTGGGGCCCTCCAGCCCCAACGTGGGCACCCAACACTGACCCAGTCAGACCCCAGGGTCCTCAGCCTAACCTGAGGGTTCCCGGGCCCTAACTCTGCCCCTAGCCCTGCCCCTCCCTCCTCACACTCCAGGCCCCTCGGTTCCACGATTAAAAGTGCCTGGTTCCAGAAAGTGCCGCCTGGGCCTCTTTCCTGCCTAGTGTGGGGGAAGGAGCTGCCCTAGGGACCAGCAGAGCCAAATGCCACGGCCGACCCTGAGTGAACGGTGCGAGTGCCCCTGGCAGCCCTGCCCTGCCCCCACTGTCCGCTTCTCTCAGCCACTGGCGGCCTGTGGCTTATGGGGTGGAGGCCCAGAGTATTTTAAACTAAGTTTGAAGCCCAGGCCTTTGATCTCTGCTGCTCTGTGGTTTAGTGGCCTGTGCCCCAGAACATCATGGGTGCGTCCCAACTCCACGTGTGCCCGCCCCATCTCTGTGCACATGCGTGTGCGTGCTCGAAGTCTGCGTGAGGGTCCGTGCCTGTGTGTGGGCCCCATCTGGGGTCTGGTGTACGCCTCCTTCCTTCTGGGTCATTCTGTCTGTCCCCATGACCCCGCGCGCCCCCTTAATTCTGAGAAATCCCAGTCCCCACGGCGGTTTCCCTCCCTCCTGGGCCAGTGAGGGTGACTGGGAAGGCAGGGCGGGGACCATCCCATGGGCGGGGCTGGATACACACACATACACATGTGGGCAGGATAGCAGCTCCCCTTTCTCTCTCTCACACACACACCAACCAAACTAGAAAATGGGTGTGTGTGTGACATTTTCTGAGTCCCCTGGTGCTGGATGCTTGTTCTCACATTATTTACCTGCACTGAGTCCCTTGGTGTATGGGTGCATGCACCATGGGGCGCATGTTCTCATATGATTTTACCTGCATTGTGCACCACTGCCTCCCCACACACCCCCACCACAGCCTGGTGATGGGAGAGTGCCAGGGACATGCACACCGTGGGCTGCAGGGAGGCCCTGGGGCCTCGTTGAGGCCAGCCATTGCCAGGAGGTGGTGCTTAACCGCAGAGTGGCCTGGGTTAAGGCCTGCTCAGTGGTTCTGAGCACCCCACCCCGGGGCCCTTCCCTCACCCTTGCCTGCCAGATCTTCCTGGGCTGTGGGTGGGAATCTTTATCTAGTTGGTCTACTTGGAGCCCTGGGCAGTGCTCCCTATCTGTGATATGCCTGCAGCCGACAGCAGGTGTGGCCAGGACTCTGAGTGCAGGCCCAGCCAGCCCAGCCCAGTCTCACGGTGGACCAAGGACAAGGGCAGTATGCCCACCTATGCTTGCCTTGGGATAGAGACAGTGTGCCAGCCCTGAGCCCCAGGATGGCCTGAGAAGGGACCAAACTGTGTTGGATGCTGAGGCTGGGAGGGGTCAGCCCATGTGTGGCTGGATACATGTCCCCAGGGATGAGACGGTCTGCCAGTCCCCAGGCTTACTGAGGGGCAGGGACGACCTGGCCCATGCCCAGTGCTGTGGGTGAGCCACCTTGGGGGAACAGTCACCAGCACCTCCCTGCCTCAGGCTCAGACTCCTGGGCAGGCGGATGAACCCTGACCAGCCAGGCTGGCACACATGCACTGGCCATCACAACCCCCCAAAAAGGTCACCTCAGGATGTGCAGAGGTGACCACACACCTGTGTGGCATGCACATGCAGCAGGTTTCAGGCCACATTTCTCCTGCAGGCACAGGGCTACCGACCGACCTGACACCTGTGCACACATCACCCTGGCTCTGGGACTGCAAAGATGAGCTCCTGCTGGGACAACCCTGGTGGGAGAAGGGGCCCATGCTTCCCTCGGGGAACCTGCCTCTCGCTGCCCAGCGACAGCGTTGGATGGGACCCAGCTCTGCAGCTGAGGGAGCCTGTAGGGGACTGGGGAGCCACATGGGGGCATCAGGCTGCATTCCCCAAGGCTCGCACCTGGCACCGGACCGCACGCTGGGCTGCACCCTGACCCGCAGCCCCTCTCCACTGTGGCCGTGAGCCCCAGCAAGCAAGCTGCCGTAAGACACCCAGTGTCCACAGGTCTCAGCCATCTGCACTCTACGCGGCTCCTGTCAGGGCACCTGAGAGAACTCCTGGCCAACCTCTGAGTGCTGGTCTCGGCCGCGGGTGCGCTGCACTGGAGACACGCATCCCCCACACACTGCTTCTGGCAGCCGCTGAGAGTGGCAGAGACAGGCCTTGGGAGACCCAGGCCTCCTGATCCCCAGACCCCAGAGCTGCCTGGAAGAGGTTTCCACAGGCGTCCTTGCCTCCCTCCCTCCCTCCCTGAGTCTCCATCCGAAGGAGACTCTGAGGACAGGGTGCGGCGGCAGCACCAGTGCAGGAGGGAGGTGCAGACGCGAGGGGACCCACGTTTCTCAGCGTGAGCCTCAAAGTTGCTGCGCTTCCCGACCCAAGTGGAAGGAGAAATGGGGCCCCGGGCACGGCCCTTACTTCAGAAGGAAGGAAGCACAATTCCTCGGAGGAACAATGCTCTTCCCAGCACCAAAGCTTTAATTCCTCAGGCTGACCGCAGAGCAGGGGGCCTGGTCCTCATCAGGGTTTCGGCGGCAGACGCCGTCACATCTTGTTCTTGGGAAACTGGGGCTGAGGCCCCGAGACAGAGGCTGGGCAGGGCCAGGGCCTTGAACCCATGCACATCTGGCTCCAGCCCCTCTGGCTGGTCTGTGGAGAGCGCTGGGGTCTCGCTCTCAAATCCCTCTCCTGTTCTCTGGTGACTTCCCACTTCCCACTCCCCCACCCGTCCTCACAAGCTGCATGGTTGAGGAAAGACGGCCATCCCACCCCACGCTGTGGCAGAGGCCGCCCAACCTGATTAAAGCTGCCCAGAGTCAAGAGGAGCCTGGGATTGAGACTAAGTTCCACAGCCGCATGGCGTGAAAAGTTCCTTTTTGGCAAAGCTGCACCTGAGAGTCTGGAGGAATTCTGAAGGGGGCCGAGTCCCCTTCCTTCGTGCCCTTATCCCTGCTGTCCCCGCTGAGGCCTGCACCTGCCTCTCTGCCTTCTCAGCAGAGCGGCCGGCCGCTGTGACCACGGCTCTCAGGAGAGTAGGGGATGAGAGGCCAGAGGTGATGTCGGCTCAGACCCTGGCTTCAGGAGCTCGGGGCGGTGCCATGGGACGGTGCGTGACAGCATCAGTCCACAGGGGCAGGCAGAGGTGGCGTGGGGATGCCACGGGGAAGCTACCTGCCCACGGGGGTCCACGGGAGTCCAGGCCACAGGCAGAACGCCTTGAACTCAGGCCAAGCAGCGTGGACCTTCCCTGGGAGCCTGGCTGCAGGTGAGGGGTGGCAGGCTAGGAGGGTGCCCAGGAGGAGTGGGTGCAGGAGTGGCCAGAGGGAAGGAAGAGGCATTTCTGAAGCCAACGTTCCTGACTGTTCAGGGGCAGGGTCCACGGTGAGTGACTCAGTGGGGCTGGAGGGACCGACAAGGGTGACCCAGAGGGGGCCCTGCGGCTCTGGAGCAGGGACCCAACATCTTCAAAAAGTCCTCCCAGGGAACCCGGAGCTGGAACTCCCAGGCAGATTCGCGGGTGACCTTTGTATCTGGCCAGCCGAGCGGGGGAAGGAGACCTTGTGTCCTGTAGGGAGAGAGGCAGGCTGAGGGGCACAGCCTGTGGTCACAGGTGCCTGGGCTCTTCTCTTGGGGGCTGGGGTGGTCTTCTACCTGGCAACAGGGAGAGGCGGGCCTGGGACGGCCACAGCTCAGCCTCCAGGCAGGGAGCCCAGGGCCCTGCTCGGGCCGTGACCTCCACGCTCACGGAGTCCTCGGAGAAAGAGAAGTTGAGCTTGTTTCCCTGGTAGAAGATGCCAGAGACGCTCACTCTGGAGATCCCCGACACACACACGGGGTCAAAGGTCACACCTGCTCGGGTGACCCTGCGGGAGGAGAGGTTTGTGAGGCGGCAGGTGGGGGTATGGGCTGCCCCCTGCCAGCCTCTGCACTTACCTGAACCCCGTGCACCCAAAGAGCACCGCCTGCAGGAAGCCCCCCATGCCTGTCAGGAAGTTCACAGCACCTGACCCGTCTGCATTCTCCGTCCACACCTGCAGGGGCAAGGGCAGCTGACACCAGGACCCCCCGGACACCGTCCTCTCTGGGCTGCTGTCCCAAGATCCGGCAGGAAGCTCCAGGGGTGCATCCTGCCGTGCCTGCTCTGAGGCCGGGCTCCACTCCCACCACGAGGGGCCCAGTGGAGGCAGGCGTGGCCAGGCTGACCTTGAAGGGTTCAGTCATGCTGGCAAAGCTCCTGTCCAGGAGGCCCCGGGCCCGCGCTGTGTCCTTCAGCTCCATCCAGCCCACAGCAAACATGCTCTGCGGTCAGAGGTAAGAGGACACACGGGGTGAGGCCCACTGCGTGGGCAGAGAAGACTGAAGCCACTGAGGCAGGAACCCCCCAGCCCCAGGGTGCTCACCCAGGTCATGGCGGGGCCCTGGGGGGATGTCACAGCCTCGTAAATCTCCAGGTTTTTCCTGCGAACATCAGGACTCAGGGAGAAGGGGACCGGGTATCCCAGGAGCACGACATCTGCCTGCTTCACCACCTCTCCTACGTGGAGGTGCTGCTGATTGGGGGGTGTTCCAGGACAGACTCGAGGGTCTTGACGGCAGGGGAGGAGGCCTTGAAGGGGTCACTCACCAGGCTCATACCCATCGAA
Organism: Macaca thibetana thibetana; assembly: GCF_024542745.1. Taxonomy (NCBI): domain Eukaryota; kingdom Metazoa; phylum Chordata; class Mammalia; order Primates; family Cercopithecidae; genus Macaca; species Macaca thibetana. Next base: position 126,236 of record NC_065591.1, on the reverse strand, counting down.
CTCCGGGTGGAAGTTCTGCTCCACGTCAAAGGGTACCTTGATCTTGTCAGCCACTGCCAGCCACTGGCTGGGGACGGGCAGACCCAGGTCCTGGGCCAGGGCAGCAGCAAAGCGCAGGCTGGAGGTGGAGGTAGGTGGGGGAGGCTGCAACCCCTGCGCTTCCAGCTGCTGCCTGCCGAGTGGGGGCACTGGGGCAAGTATCCAGCTGGGGCAGGGGCGGGGTGAGGTGAGGGGATCTTGTGTCTGACCTGTTCTGGACCAGGACGTTGGTGTACACAGAGTTGTTGACCCCTGAATGGTACTCGTCGGGGGACATGACTCCTGGACACACAAGTCCAAGATGGTGCTCAGTGCAGAGCCTCAGAGGCCTTCCCTCCACGCCGGCGGTCAGCGTGGGGCTGGCACACGTGAGGTGTCTGAAAACATCTGCCAAGTCTGGGAACATCCACCCTTCCTCCCTGAGCCCCTCCCCACCGTGGCCCTCACCCCTCAGGTGGTACTTCTCCTCCCTGGGGCTCCACTCCACACGACTGCACCAAAACTCGGCCACAGCCCTGACCACGTCCCAGCCACCAGCCTCTCGAAAGAGCTGCAGGTCCTGGGGAGCAGGAGACGGCACAGAGGCCAGGGCCCCAGTCACTCTCACTCCCAGTGGCCTGTCTGTGCCCAGAAGCAAGGCCTGGCACTGAGACAACTGTCCTCAGCCCCAGCTTTCCAGGACCGGCCCCAAACAGGGCCTGGCACTGAGACACCCGTCCTCAGCCAGCTTCCCAGGACCGGCCCCAGATAGAGCCACGAGGAGTGGGGACTACACCAGCTGCCTGGCCCCCTTGCAGGAATGGGGGGCAGGCCCACCTCACCTGGGTGGTATGGTAGTACAGCTCGAAGGCCAACACCACGGCCCCATTGACATGGACCTCCTGGGCTCCATAAATGTCCTCAGGGCAAACCTCCAGGCCGGAGCCTGCACTCTCCCAGGCAAACTTGGCTCCCTGAGGGGTTGGGAGGGGGCAGACTTGGCCTTGTTGGAGGCGAGGGGTGGCCCATCAACTTTCCCATGCCCTTGCCCTGGAGGAGGGGGGCACGGCCTGCACCACGTACCCTGGTGGATGCTACTGCGAGAAGTGCCCACTGCACGTCCTCACTGGGGGCCACGTAGCTTCTGCCCAGTTCTCACCCAGTGCTGACCCTGGCTCAGGGCAGCAGGGGCACCCCAGGGGGTCCTGGGCCAAAGTGGATTCCCAGCCCTGCTGCGGTTCCCACCTCCTCTCTCTCTCAGGTGCGGGGGGGACACTGCTGAGGCCCCACAAGCCTCAGGGTGGGGAATCTAGGACATCCCAGCTCTGTCCAGAGAGGGGGCCTGGGGAGAGGGATACACGCCTGGGAGGGGTGTGGGGGCTGCAGGCCCTGCAAGGCCCAGTGGCCAGTGCCCAGGTCCCCTCACCTGGTAGCCCAGGTTCTGGGCATTCCCCAGGGCCCCGCCCAGCGTGTGGATGCGGTACTCCAGGATGGCCCTGGCGGCTTCGGGGTGGAACATCAGGATATTCGGGAACATCCAGAGGTCCTGAGAGCACAGTCCCTCGTTCTAGCGCCGGACAGGCCCTCACTGCTCCCGCCCCTGCTGGCCACGTTCCGCCCTGGCAGAGCTCCATTGCTGGCGCCTGCTGGGTTCCTCCTCTGCTGCCCACTCAGATCTGCAGACCCTCCCCACCTGCCCACCCAGTTCTGTCTCCAGCCCAGAGGCTCCTGGAGTTCTGGTCCTCAGCCCCACACTTCGCCTCCCCAGCCAGAGTTTGTGTGGCCTCCGAGGCTCGGCCGGAATATGGGCATGGGCGGCCTCAGGCCGGCCGGCCCGCAGTGAACGCCTCTGGGAGCCTCATCAAAGAAACGCCACAGTAGCGGCACAGGGAGGCTCAGCTCCAGCGCCGTCACTCTCGACACCTGCATGCCCAGCAGCCATCACGCCCCTCTACCCTGTGCCCTCAGTGTCCCCGTCACCCTCACCGGCCTCCAGCACCGGGCTCCACGCAGCAGCCACACAGGTATTCCCAGTCCCCACAGGTCCCCGTCCTGATAGGTCTCTGCAGCTCACTGGCCCTCAGGTAAACGCCAAGCACCACACTGCTGCCTATAAACCCTGGCGACCTGGGTCTGCAGCCCTTCTCGCCTTGGTGGGGGCCCCTCCCCACGCCCTGGCAGGTGCCTCAGGCCCTCTCAGTTCTGGTCTCTGCACCTTCCATTCCCCTCACCTAGATCACTCCTCTGCCACCCTCCTGTTGAGATGCCACCTTTTCCAGGCTCCTTCCCTTTTGCCACAGTCCCTGTGCTTCCCCAGCCACAGCCCTGATGCCAGGGAGGGCAGAGACCGTGGACCTCCATGTGTCGCCTGCTGTGTGGCTGGTGCTGGGTGTACAATGCTCACCTGGTCCCAGAAGACGTGGCCCCAGTAGCATTCCTCACGGCTCCCATTGGAGAGGCCCCCAGGACTGAGGCCATGGCAGATGTATCCTGGGGCCTTGGGCTGGGGTAGGGCACTGAGCAGGTAGTAGAGGGAGCCACGCAGGGCCTGGCGCAGCGGCAGGGGCCCCACCATGTCCAAGCCACATTCTGCCCAGAGTTGGGCCCAGGCCTGTGCGTGAGCCGTGTACAGAGCTCCCCTGGCCTGCAGCTGCAGGGCCTCAGTGAGGCAGGCCTGAGCCTCAGCCCGGCTGCCGCCCACCACCGTCAGGAAGTCCCATGTCCTTTCCTCCTCACCTTCCCCAAGGGTCAGGTCTGGGGGTGCTGGTGTCCACAGCATGTGTACCTCCTGCTGTGGCTCCCCGGGCTGCTCAGGGGTGAGGGTGTGGCCATACAGGTACCTGTGAGAGTATGGCTCAGGGATGAGCTCCCTCCTGAACTCCCTGGCCGCAAATCCAGCCCCCTCCTTACCGGGCTCCCTGGAAGTCAGGACCCTGGTGCAGGTCCAGGTCTGGGCTTTCCTGGGAGAAGGCTGAGGACAGCAGCAGCGTGATGGGCCCGCTCCCCGGGGACAGGCGGGCGATGGACACACGGAAAGCCAGGACGTGGGGCAGTGTGCGGTGCGCATAGATGCACTGCGAGGCCCGGAAGTGGGGGCCCTCCAGGGTGTGAAGAAAGGAGCCTGGGGAGGCAGAAGGGAAGGCAGGACCACTCCAGGTGGGTGGCCAAGCTACGGCCTCCCTGGGGCAGGAGTGGACCCCCCACCGTGGCCTCTCCCCACAATGAGGCAGATCCCTCCGGACCCTGGGCTGCTCTTTCTTGCTACAGCTGCACAGGAGGCCTCCAGGCAGAGGGAAAGGGGGACTCTGCCGGCCTCTGGGGCCTCCTGTGTTAGTGAGACTTCCTGTGTAAACTCAGGAGGTGCTGGTGGGATTTCCCCCACTGGCCTGGAACAATGTCTGGGGCAGGGGTGAGGCAGGCCAGGCGGCGATACCTGTGTTGGTGTCTAGGGCAAAGGTCTCGGTCAGCGGCTCCCCCATCCCTGCAGGGGCCTCCAGCCGGACGTTGAGGGGGCTGGGCAGCACAGCCCGGTGCGTGTCCCTGCCAGCCCCATTGTACACGCCGCTCACGTGCAGCGTGTCATGAAACACTCGTGTGCCCAGGTATGCGTTGGTCACAGTGGCCAAGAGACGGGGGTCACTGGGCAGAGAGTGGGCAGCAAACGTGGTGGGGTCCTCGCCGGAGTCCTCCATGGGCTGGGCCTGAGCGGCCTGATGGGGATTCAGGGGCCCCGGGACTGGCTGAGCCGCCCTCTTGAGACCGTCTGTAATCCCCTGAAGCCTCCCTCAGAACTGGGGGGAGTTGCAGAACCAGCTGGGCAGCCCCGATTTTCCTGAGGCCCCTCCTAGGAGGAAAACGCCCAGGAACGGAGCTCAGACCCCTGAGGTTGATCTCCGGGAGCCCAGCTGAGTCCCTAAGTTTGTCTCTCCCACCTGGCACCTTAGATTCCAGTCCTAACCCTGCTTTCCCAACGCCCGCCCCCACAACCCCGGTCTTGCCCCCACCCTCTGAGGTCGGGACCTGCGTCTGTCGGTGGGAAGTGGAAGTGGGGACGAGGGCGGGGTGGGTGTGGTGAGGGGGGAGCGCTGGGCGGGATCGGGGAGGGAGTCTGGGGCTGCCAGGGGCCCTGGGGGGATGGGGCACTGGGCGGGTGGGGGTCTCGGGGGTGTGGGCGACTGGGGCAGGCGGGGGTCGGGAGGGAGGATGGGGCGGCTGGAGTCGCTGGAGGGGGGCGACTGGAGGCTGGGAGGGCGGCGGGCGGGGGGCAGCGGGGAGGAAGCCTGGAGCTGCGGGGCGGGGGCCTCTGGGACTCACCGCAGCCCCACCCGGTCGCCGGACGCCAGCGTGGAAACCTGTGTCCCTCTGCTCCACGCCAGGGCCGGGGGAAGGAGGAGCCGCCCGGCTGCCGCGCCACCAGGAAGGCCCGCGGTCCCCGCCCCCGAGGGCCCGGGCGGTCGCTGGGCGGCGGGGGCGGTCGCTGGGCCCGGGGGCGGGACGTGGACTCGCGGCTGCAGCCCCGGCTCCCCTGGGTCGCGTCCGGGGCCTTCCCGCACGCAGCGCCCTGAGTGCGCGGAGCTCGAGCCGGGACCCGGAGCTGTGTCCGGGGGGCTGTGGGTGGGGCCCGCGGGCCGGGGCTTCCCTCCCGCGCCTCCTCCCTCCCCCTGCGCCCTCCCGGCCGCCTCCACCCGGGTCTTCGCCTCGCTGCTGCCGGGGGGCTCGGGGGGCTCCGATGCCAGTGAGACCCCAGCCCCAGCCGGCGCCCGGGTTCTCGACACCGTCAGGGGAAAGAACTCAGGGTGGGGTCGGAGGAAGCGAGAGGCAGGAGGAGAAGCGAAGACGCAGACCCGCCGCGCTCCGCGGAGCTTGGGTCTCCTCCTTGGGGGCGGAATAATCTCTAGGGATTCTGGAAAAGAAGGGGATTTCAGGGACACCCCGGCCCCCGCCGTGACTGCCTCCTTTCTCCCTCATTTGGGTTTTTGCCGGGAGGGTCATGGACGTGTCCCTCGCACGGGGTTTTGGCCATTTTCTCGCCCTCCTTTGGGGTTTTCTGTTACCCTGCGGTTCCTTTGCCTCGGTCCTGTTCTAGCTGTTGTTTGGGTTTTTCCATCCTCCTGCAACCACCCGTGCAGTTCCCAATTCCCATCCCAACGCCACCGCCCACCTGGACACTGCTGGGCTCAGCCCTGGGCCCGCTTGTCCCTGTATCTCACGCTCCCTGACCCGGCCCTCATGTCCCTGTCCTGACCACTGGGTGCAGCCAGAGACGCCGGAGCCCAACACGTGCTCGGAAGCCTGCTGCTCCCACAGCCTCCCCAGCACAGGTGAGGATAACTGCACCCGTCCTGCTGCCCAGGCCAAGAACCCTGGTTTACCTCTGCCCGTCTTCACCCACACTCCATTCAACCCATGGGCAGGTCCTGTGGCTCCACCTCCATCCCCCCACACCTCCTCCTGGAGTGGCTCAGTCGCTCCCAAGTTCTGCTTTTGTTGTGAACAGACGCCCCCCCCAACATTTAAGGCAGACCCTGCACTCTGCCCAGAACGCAGTCATGGCACCCAACTCCCTGAGGATGGGCCAAAAGCGCTCCTCATACAAGCTCCACCCGCAAACCCTCTCCCGCACCTGCCTTGGTTTCCTGACCTCATCTCCCTGCTGCCGCTGCCGCCTTCCCCTACCCCACTGCGGCTACCTGGCTTCCTTGCTGCTTCTAGAACTTTCCAAGCACACTCCCCTGCCTGGCTTGCTCTGGCAGCATCATTGTCTGAAGCACTTTTTCTCAAGACCTCTTCGGGGCTTGCCCCTCACTCCTTTGGGGTTTCAAATGGCCAGTCCTCAATGAGACTTCCTCAGACCCCCCTTTCATGCAACAGGAAACCCTGGCTCCATTCCCACCAGTCCCAGGCTCTGCCTTACTTTCCTCCGCAGCATTTATCAGCCCTACCTGTGCATCTTTATTACATCGTTACTTGTTTAGGCATCATAGGCCTATTGATTGTGGTGTGTATTTATGTATCAGAGACACGTTTATTTACTTGTTAGAGATGGGGTCTCTTTCGGTGGCCCACGCCAGAGCACAGCGGCAAAATCATATTAGGTTGTTGCAGAAGTGATTGCGGTTTTTGCTTACTTTCCAACCAACCTAATAGCTCACTGCATCCTCGAACTCTAGGCTCAAGCCTCGAACTCCTGCCTCAGCCTCCTGAGTATCCGGGACGACAGGCACGTGGCACCACACCTGGCACACGTATACGTATAATATACGTATTTGTGCTATTGCGCTGTGTATCACATACATATGTGTTGTGTATGTAGCATATATATATATATAGTATTATACTATGTATCATGTAGATGTTTGTCTTCCTACCTAGAATGCCAAGTCTAGGAGGACAGGGTTTTTTTGTGTTTTGTGATATGAAGAAATGGAGTTTGAAAGTGGATTATAGTAGGAGATTTCCCCTCGGAAGTGATGGGGCTGAATCTAGAGTCTCCCCCACCTCCCCACTCAGACTGGAGTCTCAGCAGCCCAGTAAGGTTGAGCAGAGAAGACACCAGGATTCAAGGACTGTCCGCTGCTGGTCCTGTCCATCAAGGCCCTTGTCACAGCGCTTTCTGCAGTCAGCCTGCCCCCTGAGACTCACTTTCCTCATTGAGGAACTGGGGGCCACCATCCTGCCCTGTCAAAGTGGGATGCTGGAAAGACTGTGAGCACCGACCTGGATTGCACCATGCCTGGCCAGGTGTAATAGAAGCCAACAGAAATGAGTGCACAGGAGAATTTATCATCAGTGCATGGGGGCTGCTCACCCGCCATGTGGTCATGCCTCCCACCCAGCACGGGGGTTCTGCTCTGTCTCTACCCTGCCCTAGTCTCCCTTCCCAAAGATCTCAGACCCTGGACACCTCTGGGCCTGGGCCACAGCCTCAGGGATGGTCTCATTCCTAACAGGGAGGGACGGTGACCTGCCTACCTTCGGTCTACAGGGGCACAGTCCTGGGGGCTGCTGGGCCACACTGCAGACGGGGGTTGGGCAGAGAAGGGTCATTGTGCCCCAGGTAGGAGCTCTCACCATCATTATTGTGGCTTGGGTTGGTTGGGGGGTGTCTTCAAGGGGAATGGCTGGAGGGGCCCAGGAGAGGAAGGTGGGTGCAGTAGTGGTGAGGCCGGGGGAGAAGGAGTCCCCCAGAGTATGGAGAGAGGGGCAGATCCTGGACCTGTCCTGGACGGGGCAGGGTGCCATGTCTGGGCCTCCCACATGCCTGTCCGGGGCCTCTCAGCTCAGAAGTTTCCCAGAGGCTGAGAGCAATGTCCTCCCGCGCTTGGAATGGGCCGTTCTCTCCACAGGGACTTTGACTAGGGTCTTCCACCCTGCTCTGGCCACCAGTGCCTCAGAAGGTTGAGACGAGTTCCTTGGGAGATTCTGGGTGGCCGTCCAGCACTGGGTGTGCGATGACCAGATCCGGCTTTGCTCTCTTCACAGCCTGAAGCTCCTGTAGTGACTGCTCACTCAGCTCCACAGAGGTCAGCCTGCAGCCACACACACAGAGCAGAAGCAGGGTCAGCGGTGGGGGAAAGCAGCCAGGGCTTTCGGGCAGGGCTGTGGGAGCAGCCAGGGCTTGCGGGCAGTGCTGTGGGAGCAGCCGAGCTGCGGTCAGTGACGGGGCTGTCGGCTTAGCTGTGCCACAGACACTCAGGGACAGGCGGTGTCAGTTGAGAGGTTTGTCAGAGGCTAGGGGAGGGGCAGAGGCCAGGCCTTGGGGGTGGCAAAAGGGTATTCGGGGCCACTGGCCCAGGGTGCGGCCATGGGCACCAGACAACAGATGAACATTTGGTCAGGCAAAGTGGTCAAGGCCCGGAGCTGTGGCCAGGGCTTCAGAGGGCAGGCCTGTCAGGGCCGGGCTCCCAGGTTGGTGTTTGAGCTCTGTGACGTGGGAGGTCCCTGGGAGAGGCTCCTCTTCAGGGTTCAAGGGAAGCCACCAGGCACCCACCCCCACCTGGGTTGATGGGCTGTGTCCCCAGCACCCTTCCCACCCCTGCCTCCACCTGAGGGTCTGCAGGCCGCATCCCTGGTGCTGTAGGACGGCACACAGGTAGGTCACCATGGGGGCAGTCAGTTGGCAGCCGCTGAGATCCAGGGTGGTCAGGGCGGGGCTCTGCCGAAGCATACCCACCAGGTACTGGAGCCCTTGCTGGGAGCTGGGCAGCTGTACCCTGTGGGAGGGCAGACCTCAGGAGCTGCTGGGGTGGTGGGGGGGGCATCCCATGGTCCCTCCCAAGCCAGGCCTCACCTGACCGTCTGCACCCTGCATTGGGGCCAGGCTAGGCCCTCACTCAGCATGCGCAGTCCTGCCTCACTGAGCCTGTTGTGGAGGAGGCCCAGCTCTGTCAGTGCCGGAGCTGCCCTCAGGGCCTCAGAGAGGTCTCGGCAGACTGCGTCAGGGACTTTGCAGTGGGACAGCCTGTGGTCAAGAAGCACATAGATTTACCTGTGGGCACCTCAGCCACCACACCACCTCCAACTGGATAAACTGCCCGCTCCCCAGCGGCCCAAGGTTCAGCTGAGAGATGTGTTGGCACCACATCCCTCGCTGGACCCCACAGAGCCTGCCGTGCCCTTTGTCACCACGCACCCCTGGGAGCTGTGTCCATTTCTCCCTACAACACTCTCAACGAGCTCTTTGGTGAGCTGAGACGTGTTTCAACATGTTTGCCGCACGATTGTCCACCAAGCTGAGGTGGCCGACTCAGTTTATTTCGTCGGCCAGTCCTGATGGTTGGGGAGTTGTGGTGTTTCTCCTCTTTTTTTTTTTTTTTTTTGCCATTATAAATAATGGTGTGCTGAACATCTTAGTTTACCAGCAGGATTGCTGAGCCAAATGCGATCACCTTTTTGGCTCTTATGCTTATGTCCAGATTGCCACACCCCCACCCCCGTACCAAGCTAATCTGCTGAGTCGCCATCCATGTAGGATGTACCTGTTTCATCATCAGTACTAGTTCCTAGATTTTCTCTTCCTTTCTGCTCACTTGGTGGTAGCTAAGAGTGACTGGAAAGTTATTGCCATGTAAGAACTGTATATGTGTGGCCACATTAAATCTCACCCCAACTCTCTAGATCTACTGGCTCCATTTCACAGGGCAGGAAATGGAAGCTTGGATAGATGGACTTGCCACTGGGCACACAGAAGCAGGCTGGGATTTGCAGACAGCCTGACTTCGGAGCCTGGGCTTGAACGCCTTCCTCCACTGCTTCTAAGAACCCAGCAGTTTCCTTGGCCGGGCGCGGTGGCTCAAGCCTGTAATCCCAGCACTTTGGGAGGCCGAGACGGGCGGATCACGAGGTCAGGAGATCGAGACCATCCTGGTTAACATGGTGAAACCCCGTCTCTACTAAAAAAAAAATACAAAAAACTAGCCGGGCGAGGTGGCGGACGCCTGTAGTCCCAGCTACTCGGGAGGCTGAGGCAGGAGAATGGCGTGAACCCGGGAGGCGGAGCTTGCAGTGAGCTGAGATCCGGCCACTGCACTCCAGCCTGGGTGACAGCGCGAGACTCCATCTCAAAAAAAAAAAAAAAAAAAAAAAAAAAAAAAAAAAAAAAAAAAAAAAAAAAAGAACCCAGCAGTTTCCAACGGCAGTTTCCTTCCTTCAGAAGGAAAATACACTCTTGTCTTCTCTAATCCCTCCTTCAGTACGCTTCGCTGCTTTCCACTCACACCAGGACCAACCTTTTCCTACCAGTACCTAACCTGGTAATGAAGCTCCAGGCCCCCACCCCTCCTCCCTCCGCTCTGTGTGAGGACAGCCTGCCAGTCCCAGCACCACAGGCCTCAGGCTCTGGCCTGACCCCTCAGCCTTCTTTCCTAGGCCACACTTCTGTCTCTCCCAGGGCGTCCTGCTCTCAGTCTGCTCCACAGGAAGGGCTGGGGGTGTGGCCACTCACGTGAGGCTGGTCAGACGGCACAGCGGGTCAGTCATTGTCTGAAAGAGTGGATGAAGAAGGGAGGCTGGCAGTTGTTTTGTGGTGCCTCGAGAACTGCTGGGAGAGAGAGGAAGGTGAAGCCCACCCTGGCCCTCACAGTGCCTCCCAGAAAGGACTCCTGCCTATCTCTGGTCCTGGGGTCTCAGAGCTGCCCCTCCTCCTCACCTCCATGCTGAAGGTGAGGAGTGTGAAGTCACTCCCTTCACACTCCCCCCACCACACCCAGAGCAAAACCACTCATCTGTGGCCCAGGCACCATCCCCCTGGAGTGTCTGAGTATCACCCACATCCCCTACATGGGTCTTTGGGTCCCCAGGCCCAGTCCCTGCCAACATCGTTACATTCATCCTCTCAACAGATGCCAAGCACCTGGGCAGGGGCTGAATTGGAGTTAAGTTCAAGGGAACTCTGGCAAAAGCCTTGCCCGGGAGGAGCTGAGGGTCTGGTGGAGGTGTGGGGCAGATGTCATAGCAGGATGGTCAAAAGGGCACTTCTGGAGCCAGTTGGGTCCCCAGCCAGCTGGGGGAGCCAGGGCAGATTTGTAGGACAGGCAGCAAACTGAGAATATTCTAGGTGGAGGGAAGGGCAAGTGCAGAGGCTCAGGACAGAGGGCATCGTGTGTTCCAGAACTTATTGTCAGGACATATAATGGGAAGAAGAGCTGGGCCAGAGCTGTAGGGACATACTAGGAAGTTTTCATAGGTTGTGGGTGGCTGAGGGTGGGCATGGTGAGGACACCCTGGGGAAGAAGATAGGAACTCAGTGGTTGCCTTGCAAGGGGGTGGTCAAAGTCTCCCCTTTTGGGGAGCCAAGGTCTGGTCTGGACGTGCTCCCCATGCCAGATGGACACTGAGGTGCACAGGTTTGCACCCGCACACACACCTCACACACAAGAGAGCATCTCTGCCCTGGAGACGCACCTGCTGCCACCCAGGCTGGCCTGCAGCCGCTTCCCCAGGCTCTTCTTCTTCTTCTCCTGCGCAGCAACCAGTCTGCAGCTGATCAGCCGCAGTGCCTGTCCGGCAGGGCAGCACCTCACGCAGTAGCTCAGAACAGCCACGTCCATGCGGCAGAAGCGCACCCCCTGCAGCGCCAGCTCCGGGAGCCGGCACAGGGCTTGGCGCACAAACGCGTCCTCCTGCGTCTCGTACAGACAGTACAGCAACTCCAGGGGGTAGTTGGGCTCCTCTCCCTCCTCCTCCTCCTCTGGCTCTTCCGTGTCCTCGAGCCCTTTGGTCTCCTCGGTCACCTCTGGTGCCACTCCGGGGCAGCCCTGCCCCTGTCCCTGCACCCACCGCAGGGCCTCCTGCTTCACACGCTCTGAGACCACGCAGCCGAAGTGGCGCTCGATGTCGCGCATCCGCTCCGCGCTCAGCAGTCCGAAGAGGAAGCGCGTGGTGAGCACCAAGTGGCTGTGCGGCTGGGCGTCCCCACGCAGGAGTGTCCCAACGCCGCCAGCCGCGGTCCGGGGCACCCCCTCGTCCTCCAGCAGGTAGGACAGTGCCGCGAGAAACTCCTGGAAGCTCTGGTCGATGAACTGGTAGGTGACCTCCGTCTCCAGCACGCCAGGCAGCTCCTTTTTGCTGAGAAACAGCGTCTGGACTTTGGAGCCACGAAGCTCCAGTTGCTCCAGTTGCTTCTCGGCAAACTGCGCCCTGCGTCCGAGGACGCCCTCGCGGGCCAGGCGGCACAGATTGCGCAGGTCGCCCTGCACCCGGGGCCCGTCGGCTACCGGAGCCGAGCTCAGCACGCTGGCGATGAAAAGCAGGTACACGGACGTGGTGGTCTTGGACGTGCGCGACAGGTCCCGGCCGAGCTCCAGCTGCTGGCGCAGCACGGTGCACACGATCCAGCACACGAAGGGCACGAAGCACAGCGCGAACAGCGTTTCGTTCTCCTTCACGAAGCGGTAGGCGCGCTCGGCCCTCCTCTCGTCCTGGAAGAACTTGTAGAAATACTTCTTCTTGTCCTTGTCAGAGAAGCCGCGCACCTCGGCGCACCGCGGGGAACACAGGCGGCCCTGCAGCCTCCCGGGGGACGCGGCGCGCGTGGTCACGAGCAGGAGGGCCGTGGGCAGCAGCGCCTTACTCAGCAGCCCGCCCAGCACCCGCGCGCCACTCGCCGCCTCGAAGGGGTCTGTGCAGGGCGCGGCCTCGGGGCCCTCCAGCGCCGGCAGCTCGTCCGCGCCGTCCAGGATGAAGAGCAGCCGCTGCGGCTGGGCCAGCATCTGCGGCACCGGCGCGCCGCGGTCGGGGCACTGGTCCAGGATCAGGTCAGCCAGGCTGCGCGTGCCCGGCCGCTCCAGCAGCTCGCCGCAGGGCATGAAGAAGGCGAAGTCCACCTGGCCCTGGTACAGCTTGCCCGCCGCCCAGTCGTACAGGATCTTTTTGGCCGCCATGGTCTTGCCGATGCCCGCCGGGCCCTGCAGCACCACGGTCAGCGGCAGCCGGCCGTCCTCGTCGCCGCGGAAGAGGCGGTTGAAAGTGTGCGTGTCCGAGCGCCGCGCGCGCCCCGGCTCGGGCTCCTCCGCAGGCCCCAGCGCCTCCTCCTCCGGGGCGGCGCTCTCGGGCGCGATGAGCAGCTTGGTGAAGCGCTTGGTGATCTTCACGGAGCGGGCGTTCCTCTCCTTCACCCGGGCGTGCAGCTGCAGCACGTGCTCCCGGTACTTCTTCTTGTATTCTGGGCGCAGCGGGAGACAGCGCGGGGACAGGGGTCGGCGGTGGGGCAGGCTGCGCCCTCTGGGAGCCCACGCCCTCCCCGGCTCTGCTCAGGCCTCAGTTTCCTCTACTGGACCACGGCCCACGCCCCTGGCGGCCCTCCCACCCCGGTCCTCCCCCAGACCCTCCAAGTGGGGTTGGGACACGCGTGCCCCCCAGCAAGAGAGACCCACCGGACACGGAGAGCAGCGCCGCGGAGCCGAGCCCGAGCCCTGGAAGGGAAACTGGGGTGAGGTTCCGCCGAGGGCGGGGAACCGGGGGAAGGCGCCACTGGGGTCCGAGTCACCCTGAGGAGCACGCAGGATCCTACCCCTGGGGCCCGCGAATTTGTGGATAAAACGCGCGGGGGTCGGGGGCCGCGCCGGGGCTTCTCGGGGAAGCCGGGAGGAAGGCGGCCCAGCCTCTGTCCAGACAGGAGGGACCTCCCGCCCGGAACTCACGCCGCAGTCGCTGCTCCTTGAGCTGCGCCGCCACGTCGCGCGCGTCCGCCTTCTTGAGGGTCTTGCGGGCCACCTCCAGCGCAGGCTCCGGGCCATAGAACTGGGCCAGCTGCTCCGCGAGGTCCACGGCGTCCGCGCGCTCCAGCCGCCCCCACGGGATGCTGCGTCGGTCCGGGCCCACGTCGCGCAGCTTGTGGCGGAAGCGCTTCAGCTGCTCTTGGCTCAGTTCCTCCAGCGCAGCCAGGAGCAGCTCGCGGGCCACCGCGAGGCGCAGCCCGGTGCTGGAGACGGGCGGGCGTGGGTCATCTGGGAGCGGCCCTCGGGTGACCCCCGCCCACCCCCGACTCTGGCGTTTGAGAACCCACCGCGGGCAGGGCCTCAGGGAGCCCCGGGCCAAGCTGGATCCATGGGGTGGGGGAAGGGGGCAACGGGGAGTGACCCCAGACTTTGCCCTCCTCCGTCCCCGGACCCGGGTCGGGGCATCTTGGTGTTCTTCGCCCTCTGAGGGTGAAGTGGGCACTGGCCACCACCGACCTGAGCTCGGGGGGGCACCTTCCTCCCCTGCACCTCCCTTTCTGTTTCTGTTCTTCCATACCCCAGGCCAGGTCACATGCCCTGAGGGAGGTATTTCCAAGAGACCCTGAACCCCCTTTCCTCCCTTTCCTTCTTTTCCCTCTCTTCCCGAGCCGAGGCAGAACTGGCCTCTATGGCAGCAGACACTGCCAGGCCCAGGCTGTCTTCCTGGGGTCCCCACCTGGCTGCCTTTTGGTGAGGCCCAGCTTGGGGGCCTTGCACCAGGGCCTGAGTCTGAGCCTCTGGTGGGGAACAGACTCCACAAATGCCCTCTGTGGGGAGGCAGTCCTTAGACTCCTGAGCCTGGGGGTGAGGGTGGGGAAGGATGCGACAAGGGTGGAGAGCCCGAGGGAGTCAGCGGGTGAGCTGGAGGCCCCAGAGGGCTGAGACCAGCTGATTCCCAGTGACCACCCTGGAGCCAGCACTCACCTGGAGCCGGGGTCCTCTGGCTGGTCCATGGGGTCTCTTCCTCCCTGGCTCTAACACTCCTGGGCAGAGGTGGGGGTCAGAGAAGTGATTCCTTCACAGGCTGAGATGGAGCCAAGCCTTAGAGGTTGTCCAGCCGGGTCCATTACCCGGGTCCACACACCCCAGCTCAGCTGGCATGAGATGCCATGGGGCCCTGTGGCACACACATCATTGCCCTTTAAGGGCTCGGCTTGGTGACCTTTGATTTTCTTACTCCTTCATTCCATTAATGTTCCCCGAGAACCCCTGGGTGTGGCATCGGGGCATGGCTGTGAGCAGGCGGCTGCAGAGCAAGGTGGGTTTTGTGAAGGAGGTGACTGGCTCAGCGCCTCCCTGAGGCCTCCCTCCTCATCTTCAGAGCCAGCAGCTTCAGTGCCACACTGTGCCATGTTGGCGTCTAGTCACCCTCTGCTTCAACTTATGGCATTCAGGGAGACATTTAGGCCCACCTGGAAAATGAAAGATCTTGTTCCTTTACTTTCTCAATAAACTTGCTTTCACTTTATGGATTTGCCTCATATTCTTTCATGTGCAAGATCCAAGAACCCTCTTTTGGGGTCGGATTGGGACTCCTTTCTGGTGACATCGTTCTGTCAAACCACAGAAGGGATGATACTGAGGAGACCCCTGACCCAAAGGAAATAGACTGCAGCACAAATTGGCCAACTTTGGATAAGTGGTAGGTACCCGAGTAAAGGATGGGATTGCGTTAGAGGCCCAGCTTAGGGGAGTTAGAGTCTCTCCTAAGACCAAGAGGGTTAAAGGCCTCTGTTTTTGTTTTTTGTTTTTGTTTTTTCCGATACGGAGTTTCGCTCTTGTTGCCCAGGCTGGAGTGCAGTGGCGTGATCTCGGCTCGCTGCAACCTCTGCCTCCTGGGTTCAAGAAGTTCTCTTGCCTCAGCCTCCCGAGTAGCTGGGACTATAGGCACGCACCATGATGCCTGGCTGATTTGTGTATTTTTGGTAGATACAGGGTTTTACCATGTTGGCCAGTCTGGTCTCGAACTCCTGACCTCAGGTGATCCGCCCGCGTTGGCCTTTCAAAGTGCTGAGATTACAGGCGTGAGCCACTGTGCTCAGCAAGGCCCCTCTTAATAAAAGGCAAGGATGCTTGACCAAACCTGGGTTTGAGGCCCAACTTAGGATGGTTAGAGTCCCTTCTAAGATTTAGGAGTTTAGAAGCCCACTCGGTAAAGTTCCTCTTGGCTAAGAATGGATTTGGTACTATGGGATGTTAAGCGCTGTTGTCTTTGGAGTAATCTGCCTTGCAGTCTTTGCTGATGGCTGTGGGTGACAGAATTAGGCATGTGCAGGATCATGGGACATGTGGAGCTTTCTCCTTCCCAAAGTGAGATACTTAAGAGCTAATGGGGCCGGGCGTGGTGGCTCACGCCTGTAATCCCAGCCCTTTGGGAGGCCAAGGTGGGCGGATCACCTGAGGTCAGGAGTTCGAGAGCAGTTTGACCAACGTGGTAAAACCCCGTCTCTACTAAAAATACAAAAATTAGCCGGGCATGGTGGCAGGTGCCTGTAGTCCCAGCTACTTGGGAGGCTGAGGCAGGAGAATTGCTTCAACCCGGGAGGTAGAGGTTGCAGTGAGCCAAGATCGCACCACTGCACTCCAGCCTGGGCGACAGAGCGAGACTCCGTCTCAAAAAAAAAAAAAAAAAAAAAGAGCTGATGGGACTACTAGGAAAGAGCCCTTCTTGACTGACAGCGGCCTCCTGAGCTTTTGATTCAGTGTCACTGGGAAGGGTGGATCTTACTCTGGCCTCCCTGAGCCGCTGGCCTTCCCCACCCTGCCTCAGGCAATGCTTTTCTCCCTTTCTGATCTTTCCCTTTCTTAACTTTTCTCTTAGTCAGAGAGACCGTCTTGCCCAAAGACTACATGTTGGAGGTTGGATTAACGATGACGGGGGCAAATTTGAACCTTGCCAGTTTGATACTGGGTGCTAAGCAGAGTGGCTAATGTCTATGTTTTGTCACACGTATTTTACTCCGGCCAGAACAGACAAAGATAATTTTCCTTTGTGTTGCCGCTTGGCCCCAGGGCTGTGGTGCAGCCAGCTGGGTCACCAGGGCCGCTTAGGGAGAGGGAACCCAGAACCCTGACATACCAGCAAAAGGGTAAGAATTTCTTACCAGACAGACTTCTGGCCTCTTTCTTTCTTTCTGTGCAAACTGGTTGAATGAATGGTAAAAATCACTGTTTATCTCCTGTAAAGTTCGGACTAATGGGAAAAAGGATTCGTGTGCCTAGTCTTTCTTTCCTTTCCTTTTTTTTTGAGACAGAGTCTTGCTCTGTCACCCAGGCTGGAATGCAGTGGCGTGATCCTGGCTCACTGCAACCTCCGCCTCCCTGGTTCAAGAGATTCTCCTGCCTCAGCCTCCCGAGTAGCTGAGATTACAGCCATGCGCCACGATGCCTGGTTAATTTGTGTGTGTGTGTTTAGTAGAGATAGGGCTTCTCCACGTTGACCAGGCTGGTCTCAAACTCCTGACCTCAGGTGATCCACCCGCCTCAGCCTCCCAAAGTGCTGGGATTACAGGCATGAGCCACCATGCCTGGCCAAGGCTAGTCTTAAACTGTAGCGAATCTGAGGTGCTTTATGTGTCTTCCTGTATTGTTCTGTCATAAAGAGGGGTATAGAATGCAGGCCTAGGCACCTGCTGTTCGAGGTGGCTCAGCAAACCGCTCAGTCATAAACTGTGCTGCAGGTTTCTAGGAAACAAAAGGATGAATTCTCCCTTTCGTTTTGTTTCATGTCCTTGGGACTCTGACCTGGTAACCATGTGGCGGTTTTTTCTCTTGGCTTCCACCATCCAGTGGACAGGAGTTTGGGGGTTCATGTCATAGTCCTAAAAATTATCTTGAGCAGTTAGAAGCCTTTGCAAGCTCAAAATTGGCTGCGTTAGGCTCCTTCTGGAAAGGGCAGTGGAGACTGCTCAGTGCCGTAGCTCAGTAGCTGAGGCTCTGTCCTTTCAGGATGGTGGCCTGGGTTCAGGGTTCAATTCCTGACGTAGGGAATGAGTTGTTTCTGGTTTGATATTTGAGTGACCTTTACCATTTATTAATTATCTTCCCTTTCAGGAACTGTCTTGACTTTTTCTTTCTCTGAACACCTGTGAGGTTACCTTTGGTAAAGTTCAAAAGGCAGAAATGTTGGCTGTTTGGCCTGGCTAAAGCTGGGTAATACGAGATTTAAAAGGAGTTTTTGTTTTTTTTTTTTTAAGAGCAGTATGGTTAACAGTAAGCTTGGTTAAAAGTGGATATTCATGCTCTAACAGCCTGGGCAAACAAGGAGGAGGCGCCACAGACCCTGTTCTGGAAAAAAACAACAACTCTGTTTTCCTCGTGGAACCCCAAGAATTAAAAGTGGATAGATCTTTCTCAAAATCTAAGGCTCTGTTCTGTTGTACATTGCGTTATCTGACATTTTTGACTTTTGGGGGTACTAGAAATTACCTCGCATTATGAGAGAGCTTTGATGTGTAATAACTTTTAGGAGGGGCTAATGGCAGTTAAGGGTGAATGCTTGGTCTTTGCATGTTTGGATTAGAGAAGCTCCTGGCCATCTAGAAGGTGTGGAAATGTGCCCAGCCCCCCCCAGAGATGACCCCCATGGGAGATGGGCTAATTACAAATGGACTGATTGGCTTTGGATTGCTGTGCAGTGAAATGCACTGTGAGATCATTGCATTGTCTGGTTCTGTAGTGTTTCTCTTTTAGGATCTTTTAGGATCCAGTGTAAAAATGGGACCCTTCGTTTCTGGGGTCTGTTTTGCTTCCAGCGGTGCTTGTTTATTAGGCTATAGAAGCTGCTTTCCTGGCCCTGTGCCTCCAGGGGCTCCACTTTGAAGCCAGTAATCCAATTTAAGAAACTGGTGAATGAAAAATCTTACAACTACTGGATCTTCTTCTGTCTGTGTATTTATACGTGTTGTGTGTGCGAAATAAAAGAGCTTTGATTAGTTGGTTTAAAAATAATAAGTGCTTACACCAAATGTTTTGTCAGAAAAACTGGCCAGGTGCAGTAACTCATGCCTATAATCCCAGCACTTTGGGAGGCCAAGGTGGGTGGATCACTTGAGGCCAGGAATTCGAGACCAACCTGGTCAATATGGCGAAACCCCATCTCTACTAAAAATACAAAAATTAGCCGGATGTCGTGACTCACGCCTGTAGTCCCAGCTATTTGGGAGGCTGCGGCAGCAGAATCACTTGAACATGGAGGGGAGAGGTTACAGTGAACCCAGATCGTGCCACTGCACTCCAACCTGGACAGTTCAGTGAAACTGTCCCAGAAAAAAAAGGAACACTATAATGTCTTTTGGTTCATGTGACTTTAGTAAGCTTTGGGAAATAAAGGCAATTTTAAATATTTTTGGTAAAACAAAAATTTATTTGCCAGGCGCAGTGACTCATGCGAGTAATACCAGCACTTTGGGAGGCAGAAGCCAGTGGATCACGAGGTCAGGAGTTCAAGACCAGCCTGGCCAAGATGGTGAAACCCTGTCTCTAATAAAAATATAAAAATTAGCTGGGTGTCATGGCAGATGCCTGTAGTCCCAGCTAGTTGGGAGGCTGAGGCAGGCAACTGCTTGAACCTGGAGGTGGAGGTTGCAGTGAGCCGAGATCACGCCAATGCATTCCAGCCTGGGCGACAGAACGAGACTACGTCTCAAAAAAAAAAAAAAAAAAAAAAAAAGGCTTCAAAATTTAGACAATTTATTTTGTCTAAATTTAGACAAATATAGACAAATTTAGATAAATATTTAGACAATTTATCTTGGTAAAATAAAAATGTCTTCAAAATTTGGTGTAAATTGGGCAGGTCAGTCAGGGAGATATTAGGTTTGCTAGTTGCTTTAAGGTCACAAACTGATTCTTTGACTTTTAAAAGTTCTTCATTTTACCTACTTTTTTGTTGTTGTTGTTGGTAGAGTCTTGCTCTGTTGCCCAGGCTGGAGTACAGTGGTGTGATTTCAGCTCACTGCAACCTCTGCCTCCTGGATTCAAGCAATTCTCCTGCCTCAGATTCCTAAGTAGCTGGGATTCCAGGCATGCACCACCATGCTGGGCTAATTTTTCTATTTTTATTAGAGACGGGGTTTCACCATGTTGGCCAGGCTGGTCTCGAACTCCTGACCTTGTGACCTGCCCACCTCTGCCTCCCAAAGGGCTGGGATTACAGGCGTGAGCCACTGTGCCTGGCCTCATTTTACCTACTTTGGAGCACTGGATTCTAGATAAGTCCTAGGGAACATGTGGAGAGCCACACCTCCTAGCTATGTTGGAAATAACCCTTATCTGCACTTCTTTCTGATGTCCTAGGCTGCACACCTGGTACATAATTACAGTCACTTACTAAGCAGATTTTTCACCGAAAGTAAAAGTTGCTAAGAGTTAACAGTATAACATGTGTTTGAGGCTACTAAAGAAACAGTTTTACTCATAAGGAAAGTAGAGTATGCTTTTGGTAAAAGATTATAAGACAGCATGGGAATGTGGATTTCTTGAGTTTAGAGTGTTAAAGAATTGTTTAAATGAGACAGAAAAAACTTAAAGGTTTGAACAAGTTGTGGAAGGTTTATAAAAAATTAATTATAAAAGAGATTCTGCAAGCATATTAGATGAAGCTAAAGGGGTATTCAATTTTTCTCTAAATAAAACATTAAAATAAAAGCACAACAGGTTTTTCTTAGAGTACTGATCGCTCTTTAACAAAAATTGTAAGGGGTTACAAAAGGCTTATGAGAATCTTACATTATGGTTAAACTGATTAAGATTGAATAGATTTTTCTATAAGGTTTTACTAAGAATTGGGGTTGACATTAATAGTATACTAATGCAAAGGGTAAAATTTGGTTTTACCAAATGGTGACTCACGACTGTAATGAAGGTTGTAATACCTTAATACCAAAACTATACAAAGACATTACAAGCAAGGAAGACAACACACTGATATTTCTCAGGAATGTAGATATAAAAATCCTCTACAAAAAGTTAGCAAACCGAACCCAATATGTGTAAAATGAATGATACATCACAACCAAGTGGGATTTACTCCGGCATTCAAGGCTGGTTTCGCACTCAAATATAAATTAATGTAATCCATTACATCAATGGGCTATTTAAGAAAAAGCATGATCATATCAATAGATAAAGAAAAATCATTTGACAAAACTCAACATCTATTTATGATAACAACTCTAGCAAGGCAGGAATAGAGTGGAACTTCCTTAACTTTTTTTTTTTTTTTTTGGAGACAGAGTTTCGCTCTGTAGCCCAG
This sequence comes from Macaca thibetana thibetana, assembly GCF_024542745.1. Lineage (NCBI taxonomy): Eukaryota > Metazoa > Chordata > Mammalia > Primates > Cercopithecidae > Macaca > Macaca thibetana. The sequence goes on along the minus strand of NC_065591.1, from coordinate 105,746 downwards.
GCTAGACTGCGGTGGTGCGATCTCGGCTCACTGCAAGCTCCGCCTCCCAGGTTCACGCCATTCTCCTGCCTCAGCCTCCCCAGTAGCTGGGACTATAGGTGCCCACCACCGTGCCTGGCTAATTTTTTGTATTTTTAGTAGAGATGGGGTTTCACCATGTTATCCAGGATGGTCTCGATCTCCTGACCTCGTGATCCACCTGCCTCAGCCTCCCAAAGTGCTGAGATTACAGGCGTGAGCCACCGCGCCCAGCTGGAACTTCCTCAACTTGATAGAGAACATCTACAGAGAAACCTACAGCTAATATCATACTTAATGTTGAGAAGCTGGATGCTTTCTCTTTAAGACTGGGAACAGGACAAGGGTGCCCCTCTCACCACTCCTATTCAGCATTGTGCTGGAAGTCTTAGCCTTCACAATAAGACCAGAAAAGGAGAAGAGGGTATGCAAATTGGGAAGGAAGAAATGAACTATTTTTGCTTGCACATGACATGATTGTCTGTATAGAAAATTCCAAAGAACAAAACATTCCTGGAACTAATAAGTGATTATAGCAAGGTTGCAGGTTGCAAGGGTAATAAGCAAAAGTCACTTGCTTGCCTAGCAATGAACAGTTGGAATTTGAAAATTAAAACATAATATCATTTATATTAGCATCAAAAACCTGACTTAGGTATAAATCTCACAAAATGTGTACACGATAAACTGAAAATATCTGATGAAAGAAATCAAAGCTCTAAATACATATTCCTTGTTCATGGATGGGAAGGCTCAATATTATTAGGATGCCAGTTCTTCCCAAATTGATCTACAGATTCAATGTAATAAAAATCAAAATCATAGCAAATTATTTTGTAGATATCAAAAAACTGATCGTATGGTGGCTCACATCTGTAATCTCAGCACTTTGGGAGGCTGAGACGGGCGGATCACGAGGTCAGGAGATCGAGACCATCTTGGCTAACACGGTGAAACCCCGTCTCTACTAAAAAATACAAAAAACTAGCTGGGCGAGGTGGCGGGTGCCTGTAGTCCCAGCTACTCCGGAGGCTGAGGCAGGAGAATGGAGTAAACCCGGGAGGCGGAGCTTGCAGTGAGCTGAGATCCGGCCACAGCACCTCCAGCCTGGGCGACAGAGCAAGACTCCGTCTCAAAAAAAAAAAAAAAAAAAGAAAAAGAAAAAGAAAAAGAAAAAGAAAAAGTTGATAAGTGGGCTTCATTAAAATGTACAACTTCTGCCCTGGAAAAGACAGTATTAAGAGAATGAGGAGACAAGCCACACACTGGGATAAAATATTTGCAAAACACATATCTGATAAGGGACTGTTATCCAAAATATACAAAGAATTATCTTTTTTCTTTTTTTTGAGACAAGGTCTTACTCTGTCGCTCAGGCTAGAGTGCAGTGGTGCGATCTTCCCTCACTGCAGCCTCAAACTTCTAAGCTCAAGGGATCCTTCCCACTCAGCCTTCCAAGTAGCTAGAACTGTAGGCATGCATCAACACATCTGGTTACTTTTTATTTATTTATTTAGAGACAAGGTCTCCCTGTGGTGCCCAGGCTAGGGATGCTGTCCTTCTGCTCAACGGTTGGATGATATTTCAGTTCAAGGTGCAACAGTTGCCAAATTTAGGTCCAAAATCCCTGAGAGTCCTCAATGGAACCCACATAAATCTAAACAGCCTCTTGACCCACGGGCCACAGCTGCTTCCAGAAATCCTCAGTTCAGTTGAAAAGGCAACGGTGATCTGTGTTCAGCTTCTGCAAAGGGGCAGTACCAGGATCTACCCACATCACAGAGCACAGTTTTCCTCAAAGAAGCTCTTTAGGCTTATACCCTTTCTGCACAGAGTCCTACACTCCGGACAGTGGCCGAAAATCCCCCTCCGTTTCTGTCACTCATCGACGGCGCTTTGGTACCATACTCTCATCCACTTCCTCCGTCCTTCTCCCCTGGGCCCCCAACATTCTGACCGCCCATACCTCTCTCCTCGATGCTAGCCCTCTCTCTCCCGTGCACTCCTCTTTGGGACAGCACCAAAGCCCCCGCCTCATCAACTCCTCAACCCCCAGCTCTCCTTCTAGGACAATTCGCCCCCAGAGCCTTCGGGGGTCCCAAATGGAACCAGAAGTGGCAGCACCTGTTTGCTGCCAACCCAAGGTCCATCTTCCCCTCTTCTTACCAACAGAACCCTTTTTCTGTGGATCAGCGAAGTGCTTTCCCATAAAGCTTTGCAGAAGGTGACCTTGGGACATAGTCTGGGCAATTAGGGGAGAGGGAACCTGCTGGGTGGGCTTGGGGAAACCATGGCTCCTGAAGGTGGTGGGTGGAGCTGCCACGGCCGTTGGTATTGAGGATCTGGCCAGCAGCCCGCAATGCAATGGGCCTCTTTGTTTCCAAGTGGATCAGCAGGTCGAGAAATAATAGATACACACAAGATAGTGAAAGGGGTCTCCCTACACGTTGGCTCTTGGCCTCCCTCCACCTTTGTCCTGTCGGACATGGACACAAAGCTCAGAGGTCCATGAGCGATGCCCAGGCTCAGGAGCCCGGGAGAGATGACCCTGGCAGCTGGGAGGCCACCTCAGGGCTTTGTTCTGGGATAACGACTCCCCTGTGGGTTTCGGTTTCGTGCGGACCAAGGCCATCTTAACACGTACACCTTGGACCTGTCTCCGAGGCTGCAGGTGGAAAGGCAATGCGCACTTGGCCCCACTTCTGATGTCTGCTTCCGCAGCAATGCTCTCTGTGGCCCAATCTTCCATGAAAGCAAACTCTCCTCCGAGGCAGGTGCTTTGCGTCCAGCGCTCCTTAAGGAAGGTCTTTCCCTTCCCCCCACAGACCCAGAGAGAAAGTGCCTCCCCCATGAAACTGCTGGTCAAACGCTTGCTCCACTGAGCACTCACTCTACCAAGAAACCTGGTAGCTAAAGAGAGAAAGGTTCAAACTGGTCTCAAAAGTAAGACGGCCTCCACAAGGAAGGGAACCTGCACACAGCTGCAACATGGACGGCCCTGAGGACATCGAATAAGCCAGACACAGAAGGACAAATGCTGTGTGGCAGCACTTACCTGAGGCCCCTAGCACCTCCCGCTCATAGAGAAAGTAAAACAGCAGGTGCCAGGGCTGTGGGAAGCGGATGGAAAACGGGTGTTTAATGGGGAGAGAGTCTCAGTTTGGGCAGATGAGAAAGTTCCGGAGAGGGACGGTGGTGATGGGTGGACATTGTGAATGTACTGAATGCACACTTAGCAACGGTTAACATGGTATATTTTATGTTATATAAATTTTACCACAATTTAAAAAATAAGATTAAAAAAAGCCAGTGTAACCATAATCTGATTAATTATTAGCTCAAGTGCTTTCCCCAGACAGGTCAGGAGATCAAAGCCTCTGCCTGTTTCTTCAGGAAGGCCCCCGGCAGGACCTTGACAGCAGCAATCGATCTGCCCCACCCCGGAGAACAGGGGCCGTAAAGTCTTATCAGGGTCATCACGCCACCAACCCTTGCCACCCTCGGAGAACAGGCGCCTGCAAGCTGTCTATCCTCTATCCAATTCCCTCAGAGCCAAGATGCTCAGAACCAAAGCTGTCCCTCAAGTGTGAATTAATCATGACCGCTGGTGGCTGTGGGGTGTCCCTTCACCAGCTGGGGCAGCCTCCCTCCCCCCCGGCCCCCAGGCCCTGGTGGTCTTCACTGGGGAGGCAGGGCCTTGCCCTTGGGACCTCCTGTTAGCGGGGCCTGGTGGAGGGGCATGAGTGGGACTCTCTTTCCAGAGGAGGCTGCGCCCCGCAGCCTCAGGGGCAGAATCCCCTCTTTTGCCTCATTAGGTGGATGAGAGGAGGTGACCATCTTTGTGGAGCCCCAGGATCAGTCCCCTTTACTTCCAAGGACATAGCGGACAGGCAGCCTGGGAGGAGCAAAGAGCCAGGTGGCCCCTGAGGCAGAACTGCTTCCAGGGCATATGAAGGTCTTCCTCGGGGCAGAAAGTCCCTCTTGCCCTGCAGGGCAGGTGGCTCTCCCGGCTGTCAAGGCCATCAGGGTGGTGACTGGGTACATGGAAGTGTGTCCGGAATTGGTGGGTTCTTGGTCTGACTTCAAGAATGAAGCCGCGGACCCTCGCGGTGGGTGTTACAGTTCTTAAAGATGGTGTGTCCGGAGTTTGTTCCTTCAGACGTTCAGATGTGTCCGGAGCTTCTTCCTTCTGGTGGGTGGTCTCGCTGTCAGGAGTGAAGCTGCGGACCTTCGTGGTGAGTGTTACAGCTCATAAAAGCAGCTCATAAAAGCAGCGTGGACCCAAAGACTGAGCAGCAGCAAGATTTATTGCAAAGAGCAAAAGAACAAAGCACCCACACTGTGCAACGGGACCCCAGCGAGTTGCCACTGCTGGCTCAGGACGGCTGCTTCTATTCCCTTCGCTGGCCCCACCCACCTCCTGCTGATTGGTCCACTCTACAGAGAGCTGATTGGTCCACTTTACAGAGAGCTGATTGGTCCGTTTTGACAGAGTGCTGATTGGTGTGTTTACAATCCTTGAGCCAGACACAGAGTCACGGAGTGTTAGCTAGCTAGATACAGAGTTAGCTAGATACAGAGTGCCAACTGGTGTATTCACAAACCCTGAGCTAGACACAGTGCTGATTGGTGCATTTACAATCCTTGAGCTAGACAGAAGAGTGCTAGATGGAAAAGTTCTCCAAGTCCACACTAGATTAGCTACATACAGAGTGCTGATTGGTGTTTTCACAAACCCTGAGCTACATACAGAGTGCTGATTGGTGCACATACGATCCTCCAGCTAGATATAAACGTTCTCCAAGTCCCCATCTAGTTCAGGAGCCCAGCTGCCTTCACCCAGTGGATCCTGCACTAGTGCTGCGGGCGGAGCTGCCCTCCAGTCCCTAGCCGGGCCTGCACTCCTCAGCCCTTGGGCTGTTGAGGGGACCGGGCGCCAAGGAGCAGGGGGTGGCCCCCGTCAGGGAGGCACGCCCGTCGGGGAGCCCACCGCAGGGGGAGGAGCTCAGACATGGTGGGCTGCAGGTCCCGAGCCCTGCCCCGCAGGGAGGCAGCTAAGGCCCGGCGAGAATTTGAGTGTGGCGCCGGTGGGCCGGCACTGCTGGGGGACCCGGCGCAACCTCCGCAGTTGCTGGCCCGGGTGCTAAGCCCCTCACTGCCCTGGGCCGGCGGTACCGGCCGGCAGCTACGTGTGCGGGGCCCGCGGAGCCTGCGCCACTGCCCGCCGGAACTCACGCCAGCGCAGCCCCGGTTCCCGCCCGCGCCCGTCCCTCCACACCTCCCTGCAAGCAGAGGGAGGAGGCTCCAGTCTCAGCCATCCCACAGAGGGGCTTCCACGGTGCCGGGGCGGACTGAAGGGCTCCTCAAGCGCCGCCAGAGTGGACGCCGAGGCTGGAGGTGGAGGAAGGGCTGAGAGTGAGGGCTGCTAGCACACTGTCACCTCTGAGAAGCACCAGGGCCTTTTCTGCTGCACTTGGGGAGCCCACCAGGACCTGGGTCCTGCCTCCTCCTCATTACAGGCCCAGGGGCCCTCTGCCTCCCCATCCCCTGCGCTACGGTGGCCCCAGCCCCTGCCCCAAGGGCCACACTGCTGCCTGCTGGGAAAGGCAGCTGGCTTTCCCTCCCCAGTGTGCCCTCCTGGGTAGTTCCTCCTCTCTCACCAGCACCGCTCTGGTGCACACACCCACAGCAGGTTCACACGACTGCCACACCACCTCCCTTCTCTGCTCAAATGTCTCCTCTCTCGAGGCCTCTGGCCACCTGCCTAAGGTACTCCCCAAGTTCACTCTCTCCTGCATTGGTCTCCAGAGGTGGTGAAGCCTGGGGGTCTGGGGTCCCGTGCACCCTGTTGAGTGGGCGGCTGGTCCAGCTCCTGGCTCTGCCACTCACTGGTCACTCTGTGATTCTGGACACACTCTAGGTAAGTTTCTCTGTCGGTGGATGGACGGTTCCTGCTCCATAAGGTGGTTGTGAGCTCAAAGGAGGTGATATTAAAACACTTAGAGCCGGGCCTGGGTGGAGCCAGGCTTCCTCCTACACATAAAGCAACTGGAAATGGACCAAAGGCCTACATGTAAGAACTAAAACTATAAAACACTTAGGAAAAAATGTAGGGAAATCTTCATGACCTTAGATGATGATGATGATGATTTTTTTTTGGAGACGGAGTTTGCTCCATTACCTAGGCTGCATTGCAATGGTGTGATCCCGGCTCACTGCAACTTCTGCCTCCTGGGTTCAAGTGATTCTCCTGCCTCAACCTCCCTAGTAGCGGGGACTACAGGCGTGCGCCACCACTCCTGGCTAATTTTTGTAGTTTTAGTAGAGACAGGGTTTTACTATGTTGGCCAGGCTGGTCCCAAACTCCTGACCTCAAGTGATCCACCCACCTTGGCCTCCCAAAGTGCTGGGATTGCAGGTGTGAGCCACCGCACCTGGCCAACCTTGGATTCTTAGATATAACACCAAAAGCACGGGCAATAACAAGAAAATAAAGATAAATTGTACTTCATCAAAATTAAAATCTTTTGTGCATCAAAGGACACTATCAAGCGGCTAAAGAGATCACCACAGAATGGGAGAAAATATTTGTGAGTCATGTATCAGGTAAGGATTCATATACGGAATATAAAAAGGACTCCTTCAAATCAACAACCAAAAACCAAACAGCCCAATTTCAAAATGAGCAAAGGACTTGAATAGACATTTCTTAAAAAAAAAAAAAAAAAAAAAAAAAAAAAAAGATGAGAGTGACTGACAAGCACGTGAAAAGATGCCCAACCTCGTTAGTCATTAAGAAAATGCAAATGAAAATAACAGTGAGATACTATATTACCTCCACTAGGATGGCAATGATTACACAACTAAACAAAACAAACATGAAAAAAACAAGTGATGGGAAGCTCTCCCACATTGCTGGTGGTAAAATGATGCAACTGTGTTGAAAGGCTTGTTTTTTAATCAAAAGACACGGAAGAATTGAAAACAGGAACTCAAATGACACATTGTTCATAATCGTCAAAGTGTGGAAGCAACCTGAGTGTTCCTAAAAGGTGAACGGGGATGAACAAAGCGCAGTCTATCCGCACAGAGAAATACGATTCAGGAGTGAGGTCCTGACGCATGGATGAACTTTGAGCACATCACGCTAAGTGAAATGAACCTGACACAGAAGGACGGGCACTGTATGAATCCACTTCTGTGAAATAATTAGAACAGGCGAATCCATAGAGACAGAAAGTAGACCAGAGGCTGGGGGGATGGAGAAATGCAGAGTTGCTGTTTAACGGGGAGGGAGTTTCTGTCTGACGGATAAAAAGGATTTTGGAAATAGTGGTGATGGTTACACAATATTGTGAATATAACTAAAGTCATTGAACTGTACACTTAAAAATGATTAAAACAAAGTTCTGTTATGTGTGATCCTTTACCACAATTTGTAAATAGTGCCTGCCCTGTGGTCAGTGGTTCCTGTGTTGGCCGCAATACCATGTTCCTCACAGCTGGTGCTGACCACTATTTCCTGCTCTAGGGCGGTAGGCGGTACCTGAGGGCATGAAGAAAATGCCCTGCCCAGAAGGAGCTACGCCTTTGTTGGGAGACAGAAAGTAAACACGATAAATAAACAACACATGGATTAAACAGTGCCAAGGGCAGAGCATAGTGGCTCACATCTGTGATCCCAGCAGTTTGGGAGGCTGAGGTGGGTGGATCACTGGAGGTCAGGACTTAGAGACCAGCCTGGCCAACATGGTGAAACCGCGTTTCTACTAAAAATACAAAAATTAGCCAGGCGTGGTGGCAGGCGCCTGTAATCCCAGCTACTCGGGAGGCTGTGGCAAGAAAATTGTCTGAACTGAGAGGCAGAGATTGCAGTGAGCAGAGATCACACCACTGCACTCCAGCTTGGGTGACAGCGAGACTCTGTCTCAAAAACAAAAACAAAAAACAAAAACAGTGCGAAGGACAGAGCAGAGCAGAGAGAGGAGAGAAGACACGAGTGGGCGGGTCAGCTGTGGGGATACAGTCAGGTGCAGGGCAGGGCCATGGTCTGGCAGGAGCTGGCCCAGTCAGGACACAGGAGGCCTGGGTGGCTGGGAGAGCTGCTGTGGAGCTGGGGAGGGTGTGAGGGGAGGGAGACGTCAGGCTCTCCCGAGGGGAAGGGAATCAGGGAGGGAGCCACATTCTGCATATGCATAAAAAGGGTGGATCAGATGTGGCGTGTGAGATGAGAAAGGGGCTGAGGCAAGAGGAGGGATGGAGGTGGGGAACTAGAGCGAGGAACAGGGTTTGCAGGTAACTCCCAAGGACCAGGTACCCTAGTTTGAGAAGCCTGTTTACCAGGGAGCTGGGATGGCCGGGACCACCCCAGGGCAGGAGCCATGCAGCCCCTCCTAGCCACCACCCCCAGCCCGAGGACGGACAGGTGAGGACTTCAAAGGGCCAAGTCGGCCGGGCGCGGTGGCTCAAGCCTGTAATCCTAGCACTTTGGGAGGCCGAGACGGGCGGATCACGAGGTCGGGAGATCGAGACCATCCTGGCTAACACGGTGAAACCCCGTCTCTACTAAAAAGTACAAAAAACTAGCCGGGCGAGATGGCGGGCGCCTGTAGTCCCAGCTACTCGGGAGGCTGAGGCCGGAGAATGGCGTGAACCCAGGAGGTGGAGCTTGCAGTGAGCTGAGATCCGGCCACTGCACTCCAGCCTGGGCGACAGAGCAAAGACTCCGTCTCAAACAAACAAACAAAAACAAAACAAAACAAAACAAAACAAAAGGGCCAAGTCTCCAGCGTCCTCATCAGAAGCTCAAGTGAGGGCACAACGTGAACTGCACAGTGCGAGCTCCAGCAGGTGAGGCTCAGCAGCGCCCTCGCAGAAGGAAGTGTTTCCCCCGAGCCTTGTCCCCGCTGCGGTGATTCCCCTCAGGGCAAACAGTGACTCCCCGGCGCCCCGAGAGGATCCCACAGTCCCTCACACCCGTTCACTGCCCCATCTCTCCAGGGTCCACCCCGCGATGCTTCATCCACTCTCCTCACCCTCCCGGCTCCCAAAACTGTCCAGGGGTCTGTGGAATTTCAGGGTCTAACAGCAGCAAAGCACCTTTTGCTCTCAAACTTCTCTGAAGTTCATTCTGCCCTCGGGCTGGCACCATGTCCTGTCCAGTTCCTTCCCCCTCCTCCTCGCTCCTCCCTCTCTCCTCCCTCCTCCCCCTCCTCCTCGCTCCACCCTCCCTCCTCGCTCCACCCTCCCTCCTCGCTCCTCCCTCCCTCCTCGCTCCTCCCTCCCTCCTCGCTCCTCCCCCTCCTCGCTCCTCCCTCCCTCCCTCCTCGCTCCTCCCCCTCCTCCTCCTCGCTCCTCCCCCCTCCTCCTCCCCTCCTCGCCTCCCCCTCCTCGCTCCTCCCTCCCTCCTCCCTCCTCCCCCTCCTCCTCGCTCCTCCCCCCTCCTCCTCGCTCCTCCCTCCCTCCTCGCTCCTCCCCCCCTCCTCTTCGCTCCTCCCCCTCCTCACTCCTCCCCCTCCTCCTCTCTCCTCACCCCTCCTCCTCGCTCCTCCCTCCTTCCTCGCTCCTCCCCCTCCTCCTCGCTCCTCCCTCCTTCCTCTCTCCTCCCCCCTCCTCCTCGCTCCTCCCCCCTCCTCCTCCTCCTCCCCCCCCTCCTCCTCCTCCTCCCTCCTCCTCCCTCCCTCCTTGCTCCTCCCCCTCACTCCTCCCTCCCCCTCTCTCTCTCCCCCCCCCTCCTCCTCCCTCCTCCCCCTCCTCCTCCTCCTCCTCCCCCTCCCCCTCACTCCTCCCTCCCTCCTTGCTCCTCCCCCTCCTCCTCTCTCCTAGCCCCTCCATGTGGGCTGGGGATTTGTCTGTTTTGCTTGCTGACACTTCCCAAGCACCTAGCACAGGTCCTGGCACCCAGTGGGAGCAGCTGATGTTTTCCAAACGAGTGAGCCCAGTAATTTTCTTTTTTTTTTTTTTTTTGAGACGGAGTCTCGCTCTGTCGCCCAGGCTGGAGTGCAGTGGCCGGATCTCAGCTCACTGCAAGTGCTGGGATTACAGGCTTGTAATTTTAACAGATACTGAGTTTCTCCATGTTGGTCAGGCTGGTCTCAAACTCCTGACCTCAGATGATCTGACTGCCTCAGCCTCCCAAAGTGCTAGAATTACAGGCATGAGCCACTGCACCCAGCCCTGTTTGTTTATTAAAGATAAGACTAAGGAAATTGCCGGGTGCAGTGGCTCAAGCCTGTAATCCCAGCACTTTGGGAGGCCGAGACGGGCGGATCACGAGGTCAGGAGATCGAGACCATCCTGGCTAACACGGTGAAACCCCGTCTCTACTAAAACATACAAAAAACTAGCTGGGCGAGGTGGCGGGCACCTGTAGTCCCAGCTCCTCGGGAGGCTGAGGCAGGAGAATGGCCTAAACCCGGAAGGCGGAGCTTGCAGTGAGCTGAGATCCGGCCACCGCACTCCAGTCCGGCACTCCAGCCCGGGTGACAGAGCGAGACTCCGTCTCAAAAAATAAAAAAAATAAAAAAAAAAGACTAAGGAAATTTCTTCTATGCTTAGTTTGCGTCTTTCTTTTCTTCTCTTTTTATTTTATTTCATTTTTTTATTTTTATTTTTTGCCCTTATTGCCCAGGCTGGAGTGCAGTGGTACAATTTCAGTTCACTGAAACCTCTGCCTCCTGGGTTCAAGCGATTCTCTTGCCTCAGCCTCCCGAGTAGCTGGGATTAGAGGTGTGCACAACCAAGCCTGGATAATTTTTGTATTTTTAGTAGAGATGAGGTTTCACCATGTTGGCCAGGTTGCTCTTGAACTCCTGACCTCAGATGATCCACCCGCCTCGGCCTCCCAAAGTGCTGGGATTACAGGCATGAGCTTCAGCCTCCCGAGTAGCTAGGACTACTGGCATGCGCCACCACGCCCAGCAAATTTTTGTACTTTTAGTAGAGACGGGGTTTCATCATGTTGTCCAGGATGGTCTCGAACTCCTGACCTCAGGTGATCTGCCCACCTTGGCCTCCCAAAGTGCTGAGATTACAGGCAGGAACCACCACGCCCGGCTGGTTCTCAAACTTGGCTGTGTATCAGAATCACCTGGGGGGTGGTTGTAACAGATTGCTAGGCCCACCCCACTTTCCGATTCATTTCCAACAAGGCAGGTGATGCTGATACTGCTGGTCCAGGAACCACACTTTACGAACCACTATTTTACGTGAAGAAATATATTTCTAATGCAATAAAAAAGGAGCCTGTAAATGTTTTCATGCATGTGTGCTGTTTCTGGGCCTCTGATTCGAGGAGCTCCATGGAAGAGGGCTGTGCCCCCATCTGTGCCTCCTCCAGCAGCTTCTGTGTTTCCAAGTCTGGACACAGGGTGGTGCCATGTGCCCACAGGTGTCCACCAGACCTTCCAGGTGGTCCTACAGGCCAAGGTGGCCTTGCAGCTTTGTGAGAGAGGGTGTGCATGGTGGTTGGTCTTCCTCCCGCCTTCCAGGGGCATTAGGGGTATGTCCAGGGCAAGCTTGACAGATATGTGCTGAGTGGCTGAAGACGGTGAGCGTGAAGATTCAGGTAACAGGACTACTTTTGTCTATCCACAGCCTTGAGCACACCTTCTGATGCTGCCCCTGTCCAGGATGGGCCAGGATGAGCCGGGATGGGCCGGGGTGGGCCGGGGTGGGCCGGGATGGGTCTGGAAGACCCTGAGCCTGGAACTCTGAATGCTCTCCAAGTCTCAGTTTCCCAGCTGTTACATGGGGCCTTAATCTCCATCCATCCTGCATCCCCACTCGGCCACCTTCTCTTTCTCTCTGGGTCACATCATTTTCCTTCTATTAAAGGGCAGACCTGGGGGTGGGGGGAAGAGGGTCTAGGCCTCAGGGTGATGACAGGAGACACCATTTCCGGCAGCCTTGCTGTGGGTGGGGGCCTCAGGATCTTTAACCATAGGGTTTGGTTTGAACAAGTGGCTCAAACTGGGGACTAAAAACGAGGCTAGGATAAAGACCAAAGCTCACTGCTGCAGGTGGGGCCCCACAAGCAGAAGCTGTGTGAGTGTGAAGTGAGGACAGGTTTGTGCTTGGAAAGGTCAGAAAGGTCGGAAGACCGGTGAGGGGGCAGATGGGAAGAGGTTGAAGGCCACGGCCGGCGTGGCCATCTGGGCTTGAGGGAGGCCTGCAAAATCTCCCCTGGAGGGCAGTGTCTCCTCCTGGCATTGCTGCTGGCACCCCTGCCAGCTCCCTCCTCTCGGCCTTCATCAGGGGCATCACCCACCCAAGGCTGGGCTGGCTGGGGGCTTGTTTGGAAGCCTAATGTCCTGCAGCACAGTGGGCTTCTCCACTGCCCACCCACACACACCACCTACACCCCCCACTCCAATTAAGCCCAAAAAGGGCAGAGGTGGAGGCCTCCCTCAGGGGCAAGCCTGGGTGGTGGTGCGGCTAGTTCTTATCTGTAAAAGACAAAGCACCATAGGCTGGGAGAGTGATCCTTTGAACAAGCCCTCAGGTCCATAGCCTTATCCAGAACTGGACCCCAAAGCTATAATTAAAGGTTCAGGCGGAAGGGATTATTACAGAGGAGGGGCAGAGCCCCCCACGGCCTGAGGCTGGTATCGGGAGCCCAGCACTGCTGAAGATAACATTCAGGACACCCTCCTTCCTCTGGCCTCACAGGACTTGGCTCCTGCTTGAGAAACCAAGTCAGATGAAGACTGGCCAGGGACCTGGAAGGTCGGGTGGAAAGCCTAGAAAGTAGTCTCATATTTAGGACAAATGTGGTTTCTGGGGAAGAACAAAAGTAAAATCATGTTCCTAGTGAAATTTGCTCATATCACCAATTTACCATTTCAAAACAAATGGATAGGGGCGTGATTGTCTATAGTGAGGGTGATGACCACAGCCAAGCCCGGAGGTACAGACAATGACCATGGATAAATCTGGGGGCCTAGGTGGGGTCAGATGTCCTACTACTTCTACTGGCTCCTGGGCTTGGACTCAGCTGTGGCCTTTATCATGGTCAATGACAACACTGTGGGTCATTCTGATGGAGAAGTGTAACGCCCACAGTTGTCTCTCACGTCTGACTCGGCTTTGTATCCTCCAAATCTAGCCCAGGTCCCAGCATATAATTGAAACTCCATCCATCCTTATAACAACTCCTCCAATAATCCATTCACCCACCCACCCATCTGTCCACCCATCCACCCACTCATCCATCCATCCACCCATCCACTCATCCACCCATTCACTCATCCATCCAGTCACCCACCCATGTGTCCATCCATCCATCCATTCATCCATGCATCTATACATCCACTTATCCACTCATCTATCCATCCGTCCATCCACACATCCATCCAGTCATCCCTGCATCCATCCACCCATGCACTCCTCTCACCCACCCGCCCATCCGTCCATCCATCCATCCATCCTCCATGCATCTATCCATCCACCTATCCATACACTCATCCATCAGCCCACCTAACTATCTGTACATTCATTCATCCATCCATCCATCCATCCATGCATCCATTATCCATCCACTCACTCATCTGTCCGTCCATCTACTCACCCATCCACCCATCCATTCATCCACCCACCTATCCATACACTCATCCATCCATCCACCTATCTGTCCATTCATCCATCCATCCATCCATTCATCCATCCTTCCATGCATCCATCATCCATCCACTCACTCATCTGTCTGTCCATCCACTCACCCATCCACCCATCCATTCACCCATCCACCCATCCATTCATCCATCTACTTATCCATACACTCATCCATCTGCCCACCTAACTATCTGTGCATTCATCCATCCGCCCACCTAACTATCTGTGCATTCATCCATCCGCCCACCTAACTATCTGTGCATTCATCCATCCATCCATGCATCCATCATCCATCCACTCACTCATCTGTCGTCCATCCACTCACCCATCTACCCATCCATTCATCCATCCACCCATCCATATATCTATATGCCCATCTGTCCATCCATCCATGCAACATTGACTGAAAAATCTGCTAAACCAGACACTGCTCCAGGCTCCAAAGATTCGGTGGTGAACACAACAGAGTCTCTGCCCTTATGGGACTTATATTCCAGCTTCAAAAGCAGACAGTAAACAAGCTATATCTGAGGAGATGTCATTTGAGCAAAGCCTAAATGATCTAAAGAAACCAGTAAAAACATGAGGGAAAGGCTGTCCAGACAAAGGCACCAGTGACGGGTGGGAGTGCGCTGTGTCTGGGATGTGTTTGGATTATAATCCTGAAAGACACACTCCTGAGTCTTGAAATCCTGAAAGACCAAAACCCCTAAAGTGTAAAATCTCTAATATTTAAAATTCCAAAAATCACAATCACAGGAATCACAGAAATTTTTAAAAAGCAGCGCCACCTAGAAAATGAATTTGAATGTATTCTCCAAGGAAAGCCATGTCCTAAAAGAAAAAAAAAAGAAAAAAAAAGCAGCTATTCATTGTGATGCAAGACTTCAGACTACAGTTAATGGGGTCATGGAAGCTTGCCAGCTCTTACAGAATAGCTCTGCATAGTTGCCCATAATCTACTCCTGCAATATGACTTATGTAGAAAATTCAACATATGGCCTTTTCAAATTGAATTTTCTGTATAGTTTTTTGGTTTTTTTTTTTGCTTTTTTCATCATCATAAATTGTCAGCATTTTTTTTTACAGTTCACGGTGCTGATTTTATCCTTGCATCATTTCAATACTGAAGATGTAAATTGTTTTAGTGACTCATACAGTGTTCTGTTTTAGGCATTTTTTGCAAAACTGACTCCACAAAAGTGCATTACCACAATGTTGACTGTGTGTGTACATAAAAATGGGAAATTTCCTCAATAAATGAAGAGATGTCCTTTTTGTACATCTGCATTTGTGAAAAATTTCTCTAGACCTCGTTTTTTTGGCAACTGCATATGTGGGGGTGATCTGTTGCGATTCTTGATTGAGCCCGTCAGAAGACGTAGGTTGTTCATCCTGCCTTTTCAGAAGACTGCAGTTATGAAGCTGGGCGCACGCAATTCCCACCTAAGTGATATGTGTTCACGCAGTTCACGTATTTCCTCTGTCAACATATTTCTTTTTTTTTTTTTTTTGAGACGGAATCTTGCTCTGTCACCCGGACTGGAGTGCAATGGCGCCATCTCGACTCACTGCAGCCTCCGCCTCCCGGATTCACACCATTCTCCTGCCTTAGTCTCCTGAGTAGCTGGGATTACAGGTGCCTGCCACTACAACCGGCTAATTTTTTTGTATTTTTGGTAGAGATGGGGTTTCACCGTGTTCGCCAGGATGGTCTCGATCTCCTGACCTCATGATTCGCCTGCCTCGGCCTCTGGAAGTGCTGGGATTACGGGCGTGAGGCACTGCACCCGGCCTCAACATATTTCTTTACAAATACAGTTCATCTGCGCATAACTGTCATTGGTATGGCTGTTTACACTTGCAGAAACATGGATGTTATTATTGTCTATTTTATTGTGTAAAGTGGCCTATGATGTGTTCTGTCATGTTTTTATGTTTCTCAAATAAATCCCCTTTAAAAATGTAAATAAATGGCCGGGCGTGGTGGCTCATGCCTGTAATCCCAGCACTGTGGGAGGCTGAGGCAGGCAGATCACCTGAGTTCAGGAGTTTGAGACCAGCCTAACCAACATGGAGAAACCCTCTCTACTAAAAATACAAAATTAGCCGGGTGTGGTGGCGCACACCTGTAATCCCAGCTACTCAGAGGGCTGAGGCAGGAGAATTGTTTGAATCCAGGAGGCAGAAGTTGCAGTGAGCTGAGATGGTGCCGTTGTACTCCAGCCTGGGCAACAAGAGCAAAACTCCATCTCAAAAAGAAAAGAAAAGAAAAGTACATAAATATCCTTTAAAGAATTTAAAAATTTTTTCCAGAATTATATTTTCAGAATTTTGATTTTTTGGGATTTCAGCATTCGGGATTGTCTCTCTGGGCTGTGATCAGCTCATGTCTGGGATGAGGCAGGAGCCTTGTTGGGGTGCAGGGAGATCAGATGAGGGGTAGGAGCAGGACCAGCACGGCAGGCGGTGGTCAGAGCACTCAGGCCTTGGTGGTGAGTGAAGCCTGTTGGAGGATACTGAGCAGCGGCAGCAACAAGACCGGATTGTTCTAGAAGATTGTCTGGGCTGCTGTGTGGAGGACATGTTTGAGGCTGGACTTAGGGAGGGTGGGGAGTCAGTGGGCTCGATGTGCGCGTGAGTGCCTGAGGGAAATGGAGGCTCACACTAAGACATTTGGCCTAAGCAGCTGAGAGGGGCTGCAGAAGGTTGAAGGGGGCACCACAGGGCCTTGGGAACTTGACCATGAGGTGGGTGTAAAGGCTAATGGTCAACAGATCCCAGCGATTGTGACTGACAAGGAATAGCTGGGCTGTCAGGCCATCTGGACCAAATGAGGTCTGGAGAGGGTGGGTGGAAAGACTGAGAGGGGTCTGGGGCCATGAGGTCAGGCAAGGCCTGGACGGGGTGAAAAAAACCAGGAGCTCAGAGACCAGCAACCAAAGAGAAAAAGTCTGGAGAAGATGCCAGAGAACTGTCCTTTGCATGTGGTGGAAGGGAGGCCTCGGGGGCACAGGGCACAGGCTGCCTGGGGCAGTGCGTGCAGGCTCTCTCAGGGGGTGGGGGTAGGAGTTTGCACTGAGGGAAGGTGTGGGTGAAACTGTCTCCCAGAGAGCAGGAAAACAATTTTATTAGTAAGTGTTTGCTGCGGGAAGGAATGAACCACTCATTATCTGCAGAAGAGGCTGGGAGACTGGGCCAGAGCCCAACTAACCCAGCACATGTGTCCCTGGGCGCCTTGACCTACCTGTGGGCCCCAAGGGAAGGAACCTGGGGTCAGACAGAACCCCCTGCCCACAGCCAGCACTCAGAAACTGCTGAACTCCTTCCCACCAGGTAGCGCGGCATTCTCAGAGGAACAGAGGCTGCCTCCTCAGACATCATGAGGTGAGCTGAGTGCAGCTGAGCTGCCAACTCTAGGTCACTCTGTGGTAACGCATCACTCAAGAACGTTCAGCAGCTCACCCAGGAATCCCAAAATCTGAGAATCTGAAAACAGTTCTACATAGTACTGCATGGCTGGCACCTCAGATATTTAGGGCTTACTTCAAAAGTATGTCACTTTTCCCCCCAGCGTTTTTTTTTTTTTTTTGAGACGGAGTCTCGCTCTGTCGCCCAGGCTGGAGTGCAGTGGTGTGATCTCAGCTCACTGCAAGCTCCGCCTCTCAGGTTCAAGTGATTCTCCTGCCTCAGCCTCCCAAGCAGCTGGAACTACAGGCATGAGCCACTGTGCCCGGCTAATTTTTCGTATTTTTAGTAGAGATGGGGTTTCACCGTGTTAGCCAGGATGGTCTCACTCTTCTGACCTTGTGATCCGCCTGCCTCGGCCTCCCAAAGTGCTGGGATTACAGGCATGAGCCACCGCACCCGGCCCCCGCTTGCATTCTCAAATCTGACTTCCTGGCCCTGCTCCTTTGTGGAGGTCATTTTTCACATTTTTCTTTTCTTTTTGTTTTTTTGTTTTTTTTTTGAGACAGAGTCTCCCTTTGTAGCCCAGGCTGGAGTGCAGTGGCGTGATCTCGGCTCACTGCAAGCTCCACCTTCTGGGTTCACACCATTCTCCTGCCTCAGCCTCCCGAGTAGCTGGGACTACAGGCGCCGCTACCACGTCCGGCTAATTTTTTTTTTTTTTAGTACAGATGGGGTTTCACTGTGTTAGCCAGGATAGTCTTGATCTCCTGACCTCGTGATCCACCTGCCTCGGCCTCCCAAACATTTTTCACAAAGAAATGAAAGCCCTTTCCAGAGGGGTCACAGCTCCCCACACTGCGACTGCTTTACTTGAAGTCACATCAGGGAGTGCCAGGCTGGGGCTGCTGGTCTGAGGCTGGTCCTCTCCCAGTTGCAAGCAGGCGTCCTTTCTGCCAAGCCCTGTGACAGGAGGGGACGGCTGCAGCTCCCCCTTCAGCTATAAAAAGCCCCAACACCCAAGCAAGTCGAGGATATGCCAAGAGGACACGCCAGGGAAACCCAGCTGGGACTCAGGAAGAACCTTGACCCCAGAACCATTCTGAGGCTGCCCGCTGCCCTCAGGCTGCTCCAAGCCCCGCTGAGGCGTTGGACAGTTCCAAAGGCCCACATCTCTCCAAGCCGGCCAAAACACCCACCTCTCCCGCGGTAAGTGACCTCCAAGGTAGCAGCAAGCAGTCTTGAGAACTCAGCCCATTCCCTGGGTTTTGGGGTGACACAGAAGTCCAGGATGGAAAAAGGGAGAGGTGACCATGGCCCTGGGCCTCAGCCATGACTACAACAGTGTCTGAACGCCAGGAAAGGGGTCTCTGCAGCCATCACCTGCAGACCAGGCTTCCAAACGGGCAGCAGAGTCAACAGCAGGGACGGGCTCCCAGTTCTGAGGCTCTGCTCACCTGGCCAGAGATGGCTGCTAGGCTGAGCTCGGAGGCTTGGTGGATCCATTAACTTCATCCCCTTAAACAGGAAGAGGAGGGCTGCTTTGGGGGTCAGATGAGAGCACAGGTGAAAACTAAAACCTAAGTTAACCATTTCCACTCTTGGAGTATGAATGTCTGTTTTCAGCAGAAATAAACCAAGGTCAAGAAAGTCATTTGCCCAAGGTCACACAGCTAAGACCTGAACCTGACTAAGGTCCTCATTCTAGGCCAGATTTGCTCTTAAACCTCTGGGGCTAAAGTCAAAAGTAAGAACTGGTCTCCAGCCTGGCATCTGATTCAGCTTCAGGAAATGGGGGAGGACTGGGCCCAGGCTGATTCGGGAGGAAACTGAGGGTGAAATTTGGCTGGTGCCTCAGAACCTGGCCACTGGAGAAGACAGGGCTCCAGATAGGGTCTCCTTTTGCCCATGCAGAGCACGGGGAATCTGACCTCTTCTCAGCCCTCTGAACAGGAATGCCATTGAGAGAAAGGGCCCTGTGCTTGTTTGCCTGCGATTTAAAATGTTGGTTGTTTCTGCTGTTCTGTACACACTCTGACATGCACAGCCACAGGTAACCAGGAGCGTGCACATCATGTCTGAGACTGGTCTGCCCAGCGAGGGCCAGAGGCTGCCAGATGTGTTGACGACAGTGGTTACTCACTGCTCACACTACACAGAGGTTTGAAGGCAGATGGCGATAACATGGCTAGGGGAGGGGGGCCGGGGCAGTCTGTCTCCCAAATCCCAAACTGTGGGACCTGAGGGACAGAGGGCAGGCAGGCAACCTCCCTTATTGGCCCAGGCCTGACTCCCCTACCAGCTTAGTGGGCTCGTGGGTACTTTCCTCCATCAGGAGCAGGCCATGGGGCTCTCACTCATATTCATCAGCTTCCTGGTTCCTGGAGGCTGGATCTCACCCGCCTGGAGAGCCACAAGAGCTCCATGCTGTCACTGCAGGCACAGGACTGAAAGATCGCATTAAACCGTCTTTCCACCTAACGTTCACTTTGTGATTCTCTGTGTACGTGCACCTCCACTCCCAGACGAGGAACCTCAAGGTGGTTTCCCTTACACGCCCAGTCCCAGAGATGGCTCATGTCAGCATTGGGGCACACTGGGTCACAGACGCTGGTGGCTATTTGAATGATGAGTGGTGACAAGGATGCAGATGGATGCCTGGGTCGGGGCAGGTACCTGACAGGGCTGGAGAAGCGAGTGGATACCCCTGGGTCTCTCTTGACTAACAATAAAGATAGGACCAGCTTCCTCGGTAGCCCTTGGTGCTGGGTTCTGCCCCAGTCTACTGTACGTGCAGGGAGGAGAAGGGCCAAGGCTACCCCCACCACGTCTTCCCAAGGTTCCAACTCATGCTTTTTAACCTCCAGGCAGAGGCTTGGCCTGGAAGCTAAGCCCAAGAAAACAGAGCCACGAGAAGAACAAAGCAGAGCTGTTTATTATAGGAACATTCTCAAACCACAATGGAAAAGATGTCCGTACAGGTGGATGGGGATGGAGATCAACCTTGGAGTACACGGACTTTAGGGGACTTCCTGCCTCACGCGTTCTCTCTCTCCCTTATCACCTAAGACCCAGAAACCCCCACCCACTGCAGGAGAGACCCACAAAGAAGTCTTCTCCCTGTGGCCTGGCCCCCAACAGGGACAGTCCTGTTTTCAGAGCAACAACAGTCTGTACTTCAGACAGGATCCCAACCCCTACCCAAATTCAATGTCGACCGTCTGAGCAGCCAGCTTCATCGGCTGCAAACGCCTCTCTCAGGTGGTCAAAGGAGACACGACAGGGGACCAGGGGGCCCTAGGTGAGGATGTCATGGGCCTGGTGCTCCACCAGCATCTCCATGCTCTTCACATCCGTGCACCAGAACTCCAGGCGGTCCTTCATTCCCTTGATCTGAAATGCAGATCCGGACACAAGGGGCATTAAGACACACAGGAGTCACAGGCCAAGTGGCCGCCACAGCACCTGACGGGGCGGCTCTGTATCTCCAGCTGACTCTCTAGGGCAGCTCTAATAAAAAGGACCTCTGAGCTGGGGGAGTGTGACAGGACTTCCCGGGTTAATTCTTATCACAAGGACATTAGAAAAAACTTGCATGAAAGAAAGCAGACAAGAATAGAGGAAATCCACAGGATTACATTTCCAGCAAATGTAAGATGGATGTGAGCTCAAATCACAGAACCAGGAATGTATTTGATTGGAGTACCTATCTTAAGATTAAAAAGCACCATCAGCACAACTAGCACTATTGTAATAATAAGCTTTTAAATGCAGGGTTCAAATCTCAGACTTGCATTAAATTAAGCTCTTAGAAAAACCCAACAGCAGTAATTCATTCTCCAAAACCTCGTCTGATAATGCTTTCTTCCCAAATGGCTCCCATCCAAATGAAACTAAGACAGTATAGATACAACCCCCCAAAACCCACAGAGGTGAATAATGGTTTTCAAACACAACACCTGCTGCAAATCCAGCACTCGGGGCTGCACCCAGGTCATGTGGACGCGTCTGTCCACCTCGTCTATGCTGCCTTTCACCAGCCCCACCGAAAGGGCCTTCATCACCAGGAGCTCCACCTGCGCAGAGACGGAGGCTTGTGTAAGACAGGACAGCCTGACACACCCCCAGGGACCCAGATGGCTTCTCCCGTCGTTTTTTACTGTCCAGGGAGCACAGCGCTCACACAAGAGCCTTGACTCCTCCATGTGGCAGCTCTGCTGCTCTAACACCCTGAGCCTAGGGACCATACCTCATTCACTGTGATTTTAGCACTTTTGGCAATTTCTTCAAAAGTAAGTTGTCTGTGATTGGCAGGTCGTGTGAAAGTCATCTGGAAAAAATTTTATTAACTATTTAAAACTATTTTTCCAAATAAAAATAGAGAACTGATAAGAATGTTTTGTCAGTATTGGCTCCTAAAATAGATGTCTTATTAGTACCCCATACACTAAAAAGTTCCCTAATATTAGACTTACATCTTGTTAAGAACAAGCTTTCAATGCTTAGATAAGAAGGATAACAGCAAAATGCCTTATAGGAATTTCTGACAGTAGCCATTATTCAATCCCTGAACAAGTACTTGAGGCCACAATTTGGCCTCAAACCACAGGGTTGACCACGGCAAACCAGAAATGTAAGGGCCACTTCCTCAAGAAGCTTAGGTTCTAGTGGGGAAAGACAGATGTGTGTGTCAACAGGAAGCGACATGCAACGAGGAGGCAACTGCATCATGGTGAGAGGGGCAGCTACTTCATCTCAGTTCAGATGGTCAGGGAAGGCCTCAGCGGGGTGGGAGGGTGTCGTCTGAGCTAAGACCCAAATATAAACTTAAAAAAGCAAGTGGTGGCAAAGGAAAAGGAAGGTGGTGAAGAGAGTGACGCACAGCAGAAGCAGCAGCACTCAAACTGCTCAGGACAGGCTTGGAGAGTGCAGCGCCCCCACCTGACCAAAATCTGAAACCACAGACAAAGTGGCTCCCGGGTGTCTGCTTACCTCCATGAGGCACAACAACTGAATTTTCCTCAGAAGCTGGGCTTCGTTAGCTGCTAAATCAGGCTGTAAAGTACAGAAAGACAGAACAATGTCTTCCATGTTTGTGCTTATCAGTTACCTAACTGGGGCTCTGGAATTCGCTCTCTAACAGTAGACTGAACAAAAAGCAGCTAAGCAGATCCAAACATCTCACACTGCGGACTGCTGAAGCTCATCCACATCTTCTTCATTCTTCTTAGGAAATCTAACTGGGACACTTTGTCAAGGCAAGGAATTTACAAGGTAAGATCTGTATTAATGCTACAAACACCATCAGGCAAGGCCACAGGGTACCGGCATTTCGAGAAGACTCTCTTGGTCAAGGTGCTGTCGGGAAGGACACACCCAACAGCCCAGGAGGCTTCCCTCAGGGGCTGCTGCCTGCTCAGTGCCAGTGGAGTCCCTCAGAGGCTGCTGCCTGCTCAGTGCCAGTGGAGTCCCTCAGGGGCTGCTGCCTGCTCAGTGCCAGTGGAGTCCCTCAGGGGCTGCTGCCTGCTCAGTGCCAGGGGAGTCCCTCAGGGGCTGCTGCCTGCTCAGTGCCAGGGGAGTCCCTCAGGGGCTGCTGCCTGCTCAGTGCCAGGGCAGTCCCTCTGAGGAAAAGTTTCCTTAATTTCTACAGACTTGTTCTGAATCAAAAGAGCAAGTTATTAATTTATAATGAAAAATATCATTGTCATGAGAACTAGAATACAATCTTCTGCAAGACGTGCATCATCTCTTCTTACAGATCAAAACGTTACTTAAACCAAGGAGACTTGTTTTTTTTTTTTTTTTTTTTTTGAGACGGAGTCTTGCTCTGAAGCCCGGGCTGGAGTGCAGTGGCGTGATCTCAGCTCACTGCAAGCTCCGCCTCCCGGGTTTAGGCCATTCTCCTGCCTCAGCCTCCGAAGTAGCTGGGACTACAGGCGCCCGCCACCTCACCCGGCTAGTTTTTTGTATTTTTAGTAGACACGGGGTTTCACGGTGTCAGCCAGGATGGTCTCGATCTCCTGACCTCGTGATCCGCCCGTCTCGGCCTCCCAAAGTGCTGGGATTACAGGCTTGAGCCACCGCGCCCGGCCGAGACTTGTTTTAATTCAAATAGCAACTCATATCCTGACACAGGCAGCCTCGCTGAGGACACTTCTTCCTCAAGCACTGGACAGGTCAAGCTCTGTAGAAAGGGCACTCTCTGTCCAGACAGGCTTTGCTGCCTGAACAGATGCTGCCAACATATATCTACAAATTTTTTCCCTTTAAATTGCTGTAACTAGCCATCTTCCTTTCTGAGTGGCACATTTTTTTGAGACATCAATGAATAACCAGACCACAGTTAGGTCTGGCTGCATCTGTGCTTTCTGCCTCTTCACAGTAACCTCATCTATATCCACCCTGCTCCACTATGCAGGAATTTTACAAGTTTATGTTAAACTGAGAAAACTGAAAGTTTCAGAAAAATACAAAAATAACCATAATTCCTACCACAGTTAACATTTTATTAATATTTACTTCTAATAATCTCATTAAAAAAGAACATACTTCACCATTAAAGCTCAAGTCCTTGTTAAGCACCTTTTCCCAACTCCCACCTTCCAGAGGCACCTTCACCCAGTGCCCCCCTCCCCTTGGCTGAGGTGAACTGGCTGTTCTCCCTGCACAGACCTCTCCTCCTGCGCCCACTGCTCTCCCCATCCCTGCACCCACCGCTCTCCCCATCCCTGTACCCACCTTTTCCCCTCCCTGCACCCACCGCTCTCCCCTCCCTGCACCCACCCCTTTTCCCCTCCCTGCACCTATCACTCTCCCCCTGTACCCACCGCTCTCCGTCTCTGCACCAGGCACTTGTTCCTCCTTCATTCCACGCTCTCTCCCACCCACTCATGTTGGCCTCACACATTCGTCTTTCAGTTCAGCAAAGATACTAACATTTTCCTTTTCCTCCGCTGAGTACACTGTTCCCACACTCTTCATTCATTCCTAAGGCCACACGCCTTCTGTGAGACCCTCTCCACCCAGCACAGATGCAGGGCCCACATTCGATTCTGTTTTCTCAGAACACCCTCACTCTAACCAACCACTTAACTCTCAGCTCTGTGAGAGCAAGGACTAGCCTATCTCGGTCTCCTCTGTGCCCAGTTCCTTCCTGTGTGCCTAGAGAAGACGCTCAATGAACATTGGTTGTATGAGTGAGTAGACACACAGGGGAACAAGGGCTGGGGCATCGTCGGAGCCATACCTGCTGGCCCCAGGCAGTCTTCAGAGTCTGGAACCTCTCTACGTTGCCACTGTTGAAGGCATAGAGGGTGTCAATCAGCCACTGCCGGTCAGTGTTCCGCAGGGACTCCAGCACGGGGTGCATGAGCTGTGGGGATGGAGACGGTCAGCACGGGGTGCATGAGCAGTGGGGATGGAGATGGGATGGAGACGGTCAGCAGGGGGTGCATGAGCTGTGGGGATGGAGACGGTCAGCACGGGATGCATGAGCTGTGGGGATGGAGACGGTCAGCACGGGGTGCATGAGCTGTGGGGATGGAGACGGTCAGCATGGGGTGCATGAGCTGTGGGGATGGCGACGGTCAGCAGGGGGTGCATGAGCTGTGGGGATGGACGGTCAGCACGGGGTGCATGAGCTGTGGGGATGGAGACGGTCAGCACGGGGTGCATGAGCTGTGGGGATGGAGACGGTCAGCACGGGGTGCATGAGCTGTGGGGATGGAGACGGTCAGCAGGGGGTGCATGAGCTGTGGGGATGGAGACGGTCAGCACGGGGTGCATGAGCTGTGGGGATGGAGACGGTCAGCACGGGGTGCATGAGCTGTGGGGATGGAGACGGTCAGCACGGGGTGCATGAGCTGTGGGGATGGAGACGGTCAGCAGGGGGTGCATGAGCTGTGGGGATGGAGACGGTCAGCACGGGGTGCATGAGCTGTGGGGATGGAGACGGTCAGCACAAGGTGCATGAGCTGTGGGGATGGAGACGGTCAGCACGGGGTGCATGAGCTGTGGGGATGGAGACGGTCAGCACGGGGTGCATGAGCTGTGGGGATGGAGACGGTCAGCACGGGGTGCATGAGCTGTGGGGATGGAGACGGTCAGCACGGGGTGCATGAGCAGTGGGGATGGAGATGGGATGGAGACGGTCAGCAGGGGGTGCATGAGCTGTGGGGATGGAGACGGTCAGCACGGGGTGCATGAGCTGTGGGGATGGAGACGGTCAGCACGGGGTGCATGAGCTGTGGGGATGGAGACGGTCAGCACGGGGTGCATGAGCTGTGGGGATGGAGACGGTCAGCAGGGGGTGCATGAGCTGTGGGGATGGAGACGGTCAGCAGGGGGTGCATGAGCTGTGGGGATGGAGACGGTCAGCACAAGGTGCATGAGCTGTGGGGATGGAGACGGTCAGCACGGGGTGCATGAGCTGTGGGGATGGAGACGGTCAGCACGGGGTGCATGAGCAGTGGGGATGGAGATGGGATGGAGACGGTCAGCAGGGGGTGCATGAGCTGTGGGGATGGAGACGGTCAGCACGGGGTGCATGAGCTGTGGGGATGGAGACGGTCAGCACTGGGTGCATGAGCTGTGGGGATGGAGACGGTCAGCAGGGGTGCATGAGCTGTGGGGATGGAGACGGTCAGCACGGGGTGCATGAGCTGTGGGGATGGAGACGGTCAGCACGGGGTGCATGAGCAGTGGGGATGGAGATGGGATGGAGACGGTCAGCAGGGGGTGCATGAGCTGTGGGGATGGAGACGGTCAGCACGGGGTGCATGAGCTGTGGGGATGGAGACGGTCAGCACGGGGTGCATGAGCTGTGGGGATGGAGACGGTCAGCACGGGGTGCATGAGCTGTGGGGATGGAGACGGTCAGCAGGGGGTGCATGAGCTGTGGGGATGGAGACGGTCAGCACGGGGTGCATGAGCTGTGGGGATGGAGACGGTCAGCACAAGGTGCATGAGCTGTGGGGATGGAGACGGTCAGCACGGGGTGCATGAGCTGTGGGGATGGAGACGGTCAGCACGGGGTGCATGAGCTGTGGGGATGGAGACGGTCAGCACGGGGTGCATGAGCTGTGGGGATGGAGACGGTCAGCACGGGGTGCATGAGCTGTGGGGATGGAGACGGTCAGCACGGGGTGCATGAGCTGTGGGGATGGAGACGGTCAGCACTGGGTGCATGAGCTGTGGGGATGGAGACGGTCAGCTGGCAACACTTCAGTCTCCCTTTCGTTAAGGAAGCTGAGCCCAGGGTCAACTTACGAGTTCTCCAAAGTTAAACACTCCCTCGCCGAGAAGCCCTGCTAGCCCCAGCGTGAAGGCTCTCTCCTGCTGCTCAGACACTACGGTAGCAACACAGGCCCATTTACAATCCAGTCACAATAATCAGTCCTGTTTAGCTTAAAAATCTCATATAACAAAAAAGTAAAAAAACATTGTTTGAAATGGTTGTATTACAAAGCCCTGACATTAGTCACCTCTTCTGAAGTACTGGGTTGATTTAGTAATTTGTCCCCATGGGTCTGGAATTGCAGTTTTCAAAACAAGGGTCTCAGCTACAGGGATTCCAAGTGTCTCAGCTACAGGGATTCCAAGTGTCTCAGCTACACGGATTCCAAGGGTCTCAGCTACAGGGATTCCAAGTGTCTCAGCTACACGGATTCCAAGGGTCTCAGCTACACGGATTCCAGGGGTCTCAGCTACAGGGATTCCAAGGGTCTCAGCTACAGGGATTCCAAGGGTCTCAGCTACAGGGATTCCAGGGGTCTCAGCTACAGGGATTCCAGGGGTCTCAGCTACAGGGATTCCAAGGGTCTCAGCTACAGGGATTCCAAGGGTCGCAGCTACACGGATTCCAAGGGTCTCAGCTACAGGGATTCCAAGGGTCTCAGCTACACGGATTCCAAGGGTCTCAGCTACAGGGATTCCAAGGGTCTCAGCTACACGGATTCCAGGGGTCTCAGCTACAGGGATTCCAAGGGTCTCAGCTACAGGGATTCCAAGGGTCTCAGCTACAGGGACTCCAAGGGGCTCAGCTACAGGGATTCCAAGGGTCTCAGCTACACGGATTCCAGGGGTCTCAGCTACAGGGATTCCAAGGGTCTCAGCTACAGGGATTCCAAGGGTCTCAGCTACAGGGACTCCAAGGGTCTCAGCTACAGGGACTCCAAGGGTCTCAGCTACATGGATTCCAAGGGTCTCAGCTACAGGGACTCCAAGTGTCTCAGCTACAGGGACTCCAAGGGTCTCAGCTACACGGATTCCAAGGGTCTCAGCTACACGGATTCCAGGGGTCTCAGCTACAGGGATTCCAAGGGTCTCAGCTACAGGGATTCCAAGGGTCTCAGCTACAGGGATTCCAAGGGTCTCAGCTACAGGGACTCCAAGGGTCTCAGCTACAGGGACTCCAAGGGTCTCAGCTACAGGGACTCCAAGGGTCTCAGCTACAGGGACTCCAAGGGTCTCAGCTACAGGGACTCCAAGGGTCTCAGCTACAGGGACTCCAAGCATCCTTTATTCTGCAGCAGAAGGGCGGGCGGGGTGGGTTCAGCAGGTATTTACGTCATGGGACTTCCTACAAAAACCTGTGACTTAGGTAACAATAAGGAACTGGAGACGGAACAGTAAAGGAGCTAGGAGGAAAGCCTCATTTTCATGTAAATTAAATGCTGGAGACAAATACAATGTAGGAACTAAAGTTTATACAAATCTTCCCATTTTTTCTTCAAAACAGGATGAATCCATCTGAGTAATTTCTTTTTTTTTTTGGTGAGATGGGGTCTCACTCAGTCACCCAGGCTGGGGTGCAGTGGTGCAATCTTGGCTCACTGCAACCTCCACCTCCCGAATTCAAGAGATTCTCCTGTCTCAGCCTCCCAAGTAACCAGGATTACAGGCACCCACCATAACACCTGGCTAGTATTTTCAGTAGAGACAGGGTTTCATCACGTTGGCCAGGCTGGTCTTGAACTCCTGACGTCAGATGATCCGCCTGCTTCAGCCTCCCAAAACTGCTGGGATTACAGGTGCGAGCCACCACGCCCAGCCCCGCTTAGTAATTTCTGAGAACTGTCACCTCAAGCGCCTCACAGATGCTAAGTCTGGAGAATACTCTCCTGTGCGACATGCACTTTAATGGCCTAGGTTACCTGGTAGATCCTTGATGTCAACACAGCCCAAAAACCGCAGAGCATCTTTGTAGTAGGAGGCGTGGTTTCCGACTGTTTGATAGTATTTACTGGAGAGATCATAGAAACGACTGTGAACCGACGTCACACCAGGAAGGTTGTTGAGCATTTCTTCAACATCTTCAATTGTTTCCTACATAAGGAAAGCAAAATCATCTCTCTTTTTAAGTTAAAAGTTTATTTATTTCATTTTTTTAGGGACAGGGTCTCACTCTGTTGCCTAGGGTGGTCTTGAACTCCTGGCCTCAAGCGATCCTCCCACCTCAGTCTCCGCAGTAGCTGGGATTACAGGTTCAAGCCACTGTGCTTGGCAAAGATTTTTAAAGTAATATGTTGTGAGATGAAAAGCGCAAACTACAAAGGCAAAGACTGATGAATGTGACTACGTTAACATGGAAAACTTAATCCAAAACACAGAAAAAAGTACAAAGACAAGCTATAGACTGGGAAGCAATATTTACAACATGTATAACCCACCAGCAATTATGACCAAGGAAATATAAAAACGCTTACAAATCAGTCAGGAGACAGCAACACAGTACAAAAATGGGCAAAAGACATTAACAGACAATTGACAGATCTGGAGACACAAACAGAATGGCCAATAAACCACTAGTAATTGTGAAATGCAAATTAAACCCCCAACAAGATATAATTTCACTTCTATTAGATCAGCAAGGGTTAGAGCCTGAAACTATCAGGTGTTGAAGATATGGAGCTTCCAGAGTGCTCGTACGGCGCTGAGGGAGCGTATATCTGGGAAAGGCAGAGATGCATACAGTTTGTATGTATAGTCTCCAGGCATATATCCTGGCGAGATTCTGCCCACGTACACAAGGGATCACGCACAGAAATACTTATAGCAGTATTGTGATATTGAAAAAAACAACCTAAATCTCTCTCTCTTTTTTTTTTTCTGAGATGGAGTCTTGCTCTGTTGCCCAAGCTGGTACAATCTTGGCTCACTGCAACCTCAGCCTCCCAAGAGGCTGGGATTACAGGCGCCCCCCACCACGCCTGGTTAATTTTTGTGTTTTTAGTAGAGACGGGGTTTTACCATCTTGGCTGGGCTGGTCTTGAACTCCTGACCTCATGATCCACCTGCCTCAGTCTCCCAGAGTGCTGGGATTACAGGTGTGACCACCACACCCGGCCCTAAACCTCTTCAACAGGAGACAGGATATGTATGTTGTGGAACACTTACACAGCGAAATTCCGTACAGGAGTACACGCACACTGGCTACACACACCCACAGGACTCTGGAACCCAGGACTGAGCCAATGTTAAAACACTTGAGTTACACACCCCCATTTAATGAAGCACAAGGAAATGCATGGGCATGAGAGGGAGCCTGGCTGCGGGAGAAGAGTGGTCTGAAGGGTACTGGGGCCCTGACTGTGGCTTCGTTCCTTCCTGAGCTGGCTGGGGCACATGGACGCCTATTACAGCATTGTGGACTGTGACTTACAGCTTCCAGCGTGTCTTAAAGTACTTCAAAATAAAATGCACTAAGTATGCACATGGGTGAAGACTGAGAAACAATAAACAATAAAAAGTATCTTTTCAGGGCAATGAGGACAGGAACACTTTTAACCTAACCCCAATATTTTCTTTAACATTATGGTTAGCAAACAAACACAAACACACACAGGCTCTGGTTAAACAAGGTGGACCCACCACGTCGGTTTCACTGCCACTCACATCCATACCTGTCTCCCAAACTGCACGAAAACATAATTGAACATAAGAAAGACATAAAAATACACAGGATACTTCAGCAACATTTAGGAGGCAGAAGGAAGGTGGACGAACAGCACATGATGTGCCAGTGGTGTGTAGGCTGACCTTGGTCAGGGAGAACCAATGTGCTTTGGGCTGACTGAGGCCGTTGGAGTCATTATTAGACGGATGTGCTGTGGTCACGCGGGACTACTCTTTTGTTTAAGGGCAGCAGGCATTGTATCAGCAACTTACTCTTAAGTGGTTTTGGAAAAAAGCTACAGACACACACAAAGGCAAAAGTAGTAAAAGGTTAGCAATCGGGGGCTGGGCGCAGTGGCTCACGGCTGTAATCCCAGCACCTTGGGAGGCTGAGAACAGAGGGATCACTTGAGGTCAGGAGTTCGAGACCAGCCTGGTCAACATGGTGAAACCCTGTCTCTACTAAAAATACAAGAAAATTAGCCGGATGTGATGGCAGGCGCCTGTAATCCCAGCTACTCAGGAGGCTGAGGCAGGAGAATCGCTTGAACCCAGGAGGCGGAGGTTGCAATGAGCTGAGATCGTACCACTGCACTCCAGCCTGGGTAACAGAGCGAGACTCCATCTCAAAAAAAAAAAAAAAAAAAAAAAAAGGTTTGCAATGGGGAATTTGGTTTGAGGTATAGGAGTTCTTTGTGTTATTTTTGCAACTTTTCTCTAATTTAAAAATGTTTTAAAATAAATAGTAAAGAACAAAAATAGGGTTTTTTTCCCTACAGTTTTAAATAATTTTAATCCAAAGAGAAATCTGTATATGGTGAGCTCACCTTTGTAACCTGTAGGTCCCCGATGTTTAATTTTAGAGCTCCAATTGCTGTTTTACACAGGATCACTGCCTCATCACTACTTTTCACCTAAGACATCAAAAACAAAAACAAGAAACCTCAGAACGTGGGCAGCTGACTAACAAAAGAAGCCAGCTACTTGCACATTAACGCAACCTTGATGACTAGAGACCATGTGGTCTCTCAAGGTCTGGATGGTGAGCATGGACACAAACTGTAAGTCATCCATACCCTAAAAGGTATTGCTCACATCTCACATTTACCTTCTCACGAGTCTTTTCCAGGAAAGTAAGAGCCACATTAGGATCTGGAAAAGAAAGAACAGTCAGAAGGACCATCAACAGACTGGTTTCTACTAACCAAGACATCTTTAGGTAGGATAATCTTTAGGTTTTGACCATAAAGTAGAATAAAAATACAATATTGGATACAGAAAGCACAAAAGTTCAGTTAACTTATATTTCAAGATAATTTTAACTACCACTTGGATCTACTCCTTTATAAAACAAAGTAAGACTTACCAGTCATCTGTCTAACTACATGAAGAATGATTTCTACCAGGGACAAAGGATTCACCCTGAAATGAAAACCACCAGTCTTTGAGTACCAATGAGTATCAAAGTACTCATTTGCAAAGTAAAAAAGGGATGAAAGGGTTTTACCTGTGTTCAAATTCACTGATAAAGTTTTCATAAAGCTGTGAAACCAAAACACGGAGAGAAATTACAGGATGTCTTGTATTCTGCAAAATGAAGACCCCAGATACTATTTTTGGTACAGAAGCTGCATCAATGCTATCAAGTTGGGAGTGTGCAAACCACAATGCCCATTACACAGTAAGCAATGCACGTTTGCAGAATGACAGGAGACCATATTAGGGCTTATTTACATTCACGTATGATCAACAGATTATTAAGGAACATTAGGTTTCTTCTAGCTTTGGGAATTAGGGTACGGACCGATAAGAACCTCCAGACAAATTCCTATATTCTTTCTTCCAGGTATTGTAAGTTAAATAGACATCAGATTGAAATGCTCCCCCAGTTTTCTCCCTGTGGCTTCTGGGCTGTTGGTATTTGGATGCTTGTGAAGACGGCTTGTGCCGCTGTGTGGTCTCCAGCCGACCAGGACAGGTTTATTTGTATCTATCCTGTTTGTTGAAGTAATAAGAAGACCATTGTGGAAGGAAGGTGAAACCCCATAAGTAAGTCTGTTGAAAATCCTACAGCTAGAGGTTCAAGACCTATGTTCAGCAGTTGGACTTAATGCATTTCTTGAGAAAAAGAGAATGCACTCTAGAGAATGGAATTGTGATGTCTAATACAAAGGCAGAGTCTGGGCCCAGCTCAAACGGGAGATGGCAGCCTCTGTCTTGCACATTTCCCATCACATGAAGTCAGTAATGTTGTGTGCAGCATAAACGATACCTCAACTAAAAACAAGGACACAAAAAAACAGGAAAAACAGGAGGCAGTGACCAAAGTCTTCAACAAGGAGAGGGAAGAAAAAAAGGGAAAGGAAAGAAAAAGACGTAACAAGCGGGGCACAGTGGCCCACGCCTGTAATCCCAGCACTTTGGGAGGCCAAGGCGGGCGGATTACGAGGTCAAGAGATTGAAACCATCCTGGCCAAAATGGTGAAACACCGTCTCTACTAAAAATACAAAAATTAGCTGGGTGTGGTGGCACGTGCCTTTGGGAGGCTGAGGCAGGAGAATCGCTTGAACCTGGGAGGCGGAGGTTGCTGTGAGCTGAGATCGCACCATTGCATTCCACCCTGGGCAACAAGAGCGAAACTCCATCTCAAAAAAAAAAAAAGGAAAAAGAAAAAGACATAATGTAGTATCAGCACCAAGTATGTGGTACTACTTGGTATGCAAAAGCCTCCATTAAGACACCTGAATGGAGGCTTCTAATTTGTATCAAAGGAAAACAGAAGCGTTTCATTTGCATTATTTACCTGAACTGTGAACCCTTGTGCCTCCCATCTTTATCAGAGTTGACAGTGAAATAACCTTATATCAGAAGTTTGCACCTCACTTTTATGGAGTATAAAATAAGTTTTTTGACTTTCAATGCATTTTTTTTGGAAGAAAATATTTTAAAACGGACAATGGCCTATACAATAAGTTACTTGAAATCTTATATCTATCTTCTGCGTAAACATATTTCAGATAAATTTCAATTAGATTTGAAATACACATTTTGTTCACCTATTAATGAAATAAAATTTGAAACAAAAAAGAAATGCTCGCTAATCAAACGGAATGGAGTTCCTTCAGATTTTAGAAGGTTAAAGCTAATTGTGCGCCATTTTGAAATTTCTTAGCCACTCAGCACACTTGAGCACTTCCTCAGACTCCATGCTAGGTAGTACAGCACAGAACGTGTAAGACAAATGATGGGTCTTCAAGGAGCTCCTGGTCTACTGAAGACAGTCTTTAAACAAATAAATGACAATATAGTGAGTTTAAGTGCAAAAAGAAAGAAAGAAAAAGCACAGAAGTGCATCAGCCAAAGGGAGAAGCTTCAAAGACGGTTACTGCAGAAGTGGCAATACTGAGTTTCGGGAAAATGAGCACAGTTAGAGAGGTGGCCACGTGGTGTGGGAGAGGAAGAAGCTGAGAGAAGAACATTCCAGACAGTAACAAACATGTGCAAAAGCACTGAAGACAAAAATACATTATGTTTCAGGAGTAGTTCTGAGGGACACAGACTAGGAAGCACTGAAGATTGGTCTCTGTCCAGAGTGCAAGGCTGAACCAGAGGACCCACGTGATCATTTCTATTTTAGAAACATGCCTGGGGCAGAGAGGACAGCAGGTGAAAGAGACCGAGAACAGTCAGAGGCTAGTAGTGGCCAAGACAGGAGCGTGAAGGAGCAACAGTAATGAGGATGGATGAATACTCTGAGAGAGGTTTAGGGGTAACTTGAAGCAGACTCACTCAGATGTGGGCTGGTCACAGAGAAGGAGAGCTGACAATAACCCCTGAGCTTATGGCCTGGGTAACTGGGCCAAAAGAGTGCCTAGTGTGGGCACAGTGGGAGAGGGACCCTCCAAATGACCTTAACTTTGGATTAGGAGAGCCTGTAGTTCCTCTGGGATACGAAGGTAGAAGGATGAACACACCCCTGTAGCAATTACATGTTTGAATCAGGCACACAAGAAACAGCCAACTAAATAAAATGGCATTTGTGTCCCGAGGCTGTGGCTCACATCGGTAATGCGGCACTTTGGGAGGCCGAGGCAGGTGGATCACTTGAGGACAGGAGTTCAAGACCAGCCTGGCCAACATGGTGAAACACCATCTCTACTAAAACTACAAAAATTAGCCAGGTGTGGTGGCACATGCTTGTAATCCCAGCTACTTGGGAAGCTGAAGCATGAGAATGGCTGGAACTGGGGAGACGGAGGTTGCAGTGAGCTGAGTTCTACCATTGCACTCCAGCCTGGGTGACAGGGCGAGACTCCGTCCCCTTGCCCCCCAAAATAAATAAAATGGTGGCCAGGTGGTGGTTCACACCTGTAATCCCAGCACTTTGGGAGGCTGAGGTGGGTGGATCACCTGAGGTTAGGCGTTTGAGACCAGTCTGGCCAACATGGTTAAACCCTGTCTCTACTAAAAATACAAAAATTAGCCAGGCGTGGTGGCGGGAGCCTGTAATCCCAACTACTCTGGAGGCTGAGGCAGGAGAATCGCTTGAACCAGGGAGGCGGAGGATGTAGTGAGGCAAGACTGTGCCACTGCACTCCAGCCTGGGCAACAAGAACGAAACTCTGTCTCAAAAAATAATAATAAATAAAATTTTTAAAATGGCATTTTTCCTACAAGAGACTATTTCAAAGATATTTTCCTTATTAGAGGGAAATGTTTGAACTTTCCTGACATCTATTGATCTAAAAAAGTACCTTAAAAAAGAAGCCCACTAAGTCCAGAAAGTCAAAATTACTTCTGGTGACTACAAATTCACAAATACTAGAAATTCACAAATACTAGAAATTCACAAATACTATCCATTTACACTTATGCCGACTGGATCCCAACAATTTTTAAAGGTTTATTCTGTCCATGGGAAAAGTAAACTCAGATCTGCCAACTTAAATAAACATCACCTTACCGTGAGGTTGCGGCCATATTTTGCCACGTGTAGAAAAGTGATTTAAAGATAAGAAGCCAAAGGATAGAGATAAACAATTAGGAATCATCTATCCTGATGATTTAGAACCTCAGGGAACAAGTATTAAGACAGGTCTCAGGCCAGGCACGGTGGCTCCTGCCTACAATCCCAGCAGTTTGGGAGGCCGAGGCAGGCAGATCACCTGAGGTCGGGAGTTTGAGACCAGCCTGGCCAACACTGGTGAAACCCCATCTCTACTAAGAAATACAAAAATTAGCCAGCTGTGGTGGTGGGCACCTGTAATCCCAGCTACTTGGGAGGCTGAGGCAGAAGAATCGCTTGAACTTGGGAGGTGGAAGTTGCAGTGAGCCAAGATCGCACCATTGCACTCCAGCCTGGGCAACAGGAGCGAAACTCCGTCTCAAAAAGAAAAAAAAAAAAAAAGGCAGGTCTCATTTATCATTTTCCCACATAATCCAGAAGACCGAATGTTCAGCAAAATCTCCAGGCTTACAGATGATTTTAAGTTCCTCTAAATAGTAAAATGTCAAATTGATGGCTATAAACCACAAGAAAATCTTACAAGCCCAGGTGGTGGGGTAGTAAGGTGGTAAGCTCTGTTGTGAGCATATAAAAGTAATGTATTCCGGAGAAATGACTCAAGCTGTAATTATAAGCTATCAGTTACAATGCTGGTGTGAATCTCTGATTCATTCAGAATGAGAGTAAGATGTCAGGAAAAACTTCAAAGAGGAGGCTACCAGTGAGCAAATTTGTGGGGATGTGTCAGGGGATCTGGGGAAGGCTAGGAAAGAAACTGTGTTTTTTTAAACTGTTGAAAAAATTCTAGAAGTCCTCTATTACAGAGGCAGCATGACACTATTCAGAACTCTCCCTCCAACCCACCTACCCTCAACCGAAGTACAAAAGGTGCTTTATCTTCCACACTACCCAGGACAGAAGTGTCTGGGCAAGCAGTCAGTGTGGCTTAAAGAAGGGGAGTGATGGAAGTTATCTAAGATTCCCACAGATAGTAATCTTCCTCACACCTTACTCCACCCTCTAACTGGGTTTGAACTTTGTATCTAGTAACAGTTTTCTAAAAATAGAGTACTAAAAAGAAGCCTATGAACTAAGATACTCAGGCATGTTTTAAGATAGTACTTTATGCCAGAATTTTAGAAAAAGCCAGAATGTTAGTGTTTGAATCCTCTTCTGCCACTTATTAGCAGTGACCTATAGTAAGTTACTTAAAGTCTTACGTTTGCTTCTACATCAAAAAAGTGAGATGAAAGTAGTATCTACTGAGCAGCGTCGTTAGGAAGGACGTGTGAAGCACTCAGACCAGTACCTGACATAAAGGGACTTCTGAAGAATTGTAGCTTATTATTATTATTATTAGCAAAAAGCCCATCTTATTTTAAAAAGTCCTTGAGCACATTCATATAATCTGACCTGGTATCGCAAATTATTTACCTTAATGAGACCATCTCCTTGGGCAAAGCACGGATCCTGCACAAAATCAAGCACCTGAAGTGTCAGCTGATGCCACAACCTGAAAAACATACAGCCCTTAAGACCTCTAACCTAATATCCAGTCACAGACACCTTCAGCCTTGATGATCCTATCAAGTCACAAATATAGGTTGGGTATCTCTAATCCAAAACTCCAAAATTCAAAATGCTCCAAAATCCAAAACTTTCTGAGCACCAACGTAAGGCTCAAAGGAAACGACCATTGGAGCATCTCAGATTTCAGATTTTTGATTCATGGATACTGAATGGGTAAGCACATATCGAAAATATTTCAAAATCCGAAAAAATACTAAATCCAAAAAACTTTTGCCCCAATGCATTTCTTTCTTCTTCTTTCTTTCCTTTTTTTTTTTGAGACAGAGTCTCACTCTGTTGCCCAGGCTGTAGTGCGGTGGCACCATCTTGGCTCACTGCAACCTCTGCCTCCCAGGTTCAAGTGATTCTCCTGCCTCAGCCTCCCGAGTAGCTGAGATTACAGGCATGAGCCACCGTGCCCCACCGCCCCAATGCATTTCTGGTAAGAGATGCTAAATCCATACTAACCAGTCTCTACTGTGTAGTAGAAAGAATGCTAAAGCAGATGCGATAAACCTGAGTTCTTTTCCTGGCTCTGCTGTTGAATGGCTATGTCACTTTAAGATCACTTAACTTCTCTTTAAGACTCAGTTTTCCCAGGTATGAAATGGAGAACATTATTCTAGATTACCTCAGAGGGTTACTGTGAGGTTTGATTGGAAACGAGAACTTTGGAATCATACATATCTACCTTGAGATTCTGGCTCTTCTACCTATTAGCTAGTATCTCAGGGAAGACAATTAAAATGAGCTTCAGTTTCCTCCTCTGTGAAAAGGATGAATAAAGGATTAAATAGCGCTTCATCCAAAACCTAAAGGCTAATATTTAATAACGCATATGAAATGCTTTGAAAATTACCAAGTGCTGGGCCGGGCGCGGTGGCTCACGCCTGTAATCCCAGCACTTTGGGAGGCCGAGACGGGCGGATCACAAGGTCAGGAGATCGAGACCACGGTGAAACCCCGTCTCTACTAAAAATACAAAAAATTAGCCGGGCGCGGTTGTGGGCGCCTGTAGTCCCAGCTACTCGGGAGGCTGAGGCAGGAGAACGGCGTGAACCCGGGGGAGCGGAGCTTGCAGTGAGCCGAGATCGCGCCACTGCACTCCAGCCTGGGCTGGGCGACAGAGCGAGACTCCGTCTAAAAAAAAAAAAAAGAAAATTACCAAGTGCTATCCAACACAAACCATTATTTGCCAAACATTAATTTGCTCTCAAAAACTGCTAATAGCAGAAGGCTGCTGAATGCTAAACATCATCAAAACATGTATGGAACATCTAGGTGAAAGGTATTATATTAAATGCTAGGGTTAACAGGGAGGTTACTACAGGAGATGTATTTTCTATGGAATAGCTCCAGCCCAATGCCAGCAATTTATCCTATCATTTTAAAAGGAGATTAGTGGTTAGCAACAATTTAATGGCTCTGCAATTCATCCTGTTTCTAAACAAACTTAAAGATCTTTCTAGGGGCACACAGCCCAGCGAGAAATACAATGGAAGGTAAAGACAATGGGACGGGGTGCAACCAGTTGCAGAATGAATAGGGAAGAGAGCAAAGCTGCACTAGCCTCTGGTTTATCAACTCCAGACCATGAGAAAGATAACTGTGGATACAGTTACACCATGCCAAGGCTAAGCGCGAATCACCAAGATCTGTTTCTCAAAGTGGGTGGCAATCTGGTTCTGAAAGTGTGTTTGCTTGTTTCGCTGGAATACAGAGCTAAAAGCAAAGGCTTCCCCTGAACCGTCTTAGTAAGACCCGAGGTAGACGAGTTCAGAAGCCTCAGTCACAGTCCCTCGTTAGGGAAGCACTGAATCTCAGACCCAAACATCCTGGCTACAGCTCTTGGCCCTCGTGGTCTGTCATCCTTCTTATTCCTCGACCCTGCCACTCGGGGTTCCTCAGCAAACCCTGCCGGCACAGCCAGTCGCTACACGTCCCCGTTTCCCCGCAACTTGGGTCTGGGCGCCCTCAGCCCATCAAGGGCCCGCTTCTCCGCCCGCCCGCCCCCTCCGTCTCCCTCTATCGCCGGGGCCCAGGGCCCGTCTGTCTGCTCGGAGCTTACTTCTTCGTGTAGAGTTCCTCCAGACGGTGCCACACAGCGGGCTGTCCGGGCCCGGAGCTCTGGCTCTGCTGTAGGAAGCCCGGTACGTCCTTCATGACAGCAGGAAGACCCCCGGCACAGAAGAACAACCGGGATGTCAGCCCCGCGGGGATGTCTGCCGGAAATGCTCACTCACTTCCGGCGCCGCGCGGCGCGGGGCAGGCTGGGAGCGCCGTAGCCGGCCGGGGGGCGGGGCCCGCTGGTTGCCCGGTAACCGCGCATGTCTGCGCTCGGAACAAAACTCTCCGGCGTTTGCAGCCCGCTTCCCGCGCACCTGGTTGTGCCACTGAGGCTTAAAAAGTATGGGTGCCTGTGGTCGAACCGGCCATGGACTAGCTTTGTGGTGTCAGCCTTTGTGACCCGGAATTGCTCCTCTCAAATGACCTTCCCAGTAGGGTCTTGCGAGGACTAGGTGTAAATATAATGCCTGACCATAGTAAAAGCGCTCAGAAAGTATTAACTGTCACCGCCATCCGGGTTGAAAAAGGTGTGAGCGCAGGATACAGAAATGCTGGCTCCAGGTTTGACCTCCTGGGCGAGAGGTCAGACACCAGACTAGGGAACTTCCTCTACTCGGCCTCAGCGTCTACCAGGTCGCGCCGGAGGCGTGGACACGGAGGCGGGGCCGGGAGGCGGAGGCGGGGCCGGGAGGCGGAGGCGGGGCCGGGAGGCGGAGGCGGGGCCGGGAGGCGGAGGCGGGGCCGGGAGGCGGAGGCGGGGCCGGGAGGCGGAGGCGGGGCCGGGAGGCGGAGGCGGGGCCGGGAGGCGGAGGCGGGGCCGGGAGGCGGAGGCGGGGCCGGGAGGCGGAGGCGGGGCCGGGAGGCGGAGGCGGGGCGAGTCTGGAGGACTCCTCAGGCTGCGGGGAACATGGCGTTCTGGGGTTGGCGCGCCGTGGCAGCCGTCCGGGTGTGGGGCCGGGTAGCTGAACGGGCCGAGGCCGGGGGAGACGTGGGGCCGTTCCAGGCCTGGAGCTGTCGGCTGGTGCTTGGCGGCAGGGACGATGTCAGTGCGGGACCGAGAGGCAGCCGCGGGGTCCGCGGTGAGCCCTTGGACTCGGCGCGCCCCTTGCAGAGGCCTCCCAGACCCGCGGTGCCCAGGGCATTCCGGAGGCAGCCGAGGGCAGCAGCTCCCGGTTTCTTCTTTTCGAGGTATTTTGGGCAAGGACAAGCACTTCTTGCGTGTTCGTTGTCTACACCTCGCCCCCCTTTCTCACCTTGCCGTGTTTCCTTTGAGGCATGTCTGGGAGTTACTTCCGTTCCAACACCCGGGGCCTCCGTCTTTACGCTGATCTGTGGACGTCCTTTACGGGGTTTTGTCGTTTAGTTCACCATTCCCCCATTGAAATATCTTCTAACCTTTAGTTACTTACATCATGCTGTGGTGAATAACCTTGTTTGCACCTCACTTTTTGCATAAATTCCTAGTACTGGGACTGCTAGGTCCAAAAGTATATGCATTTAACGCTTTAATTATCCCTCATAAATGTTGTGCGGTTAATGCTCCCACCCCATGTGATCATACCCGTCTCCATAGTAATTGCATCTAAGAGCTGAGCCTACATAGGAAAAAATCTTAAGGTCCATGGTTGTTAGGTATCAAATGCCCTATAATGGATGAATATTTAAGTAAGTAATGGTACATTGACTTGATGCTGTCTGACACACTGCTGAAAATATTGGTGAAAAGTGAGGCTTGAAGTGGTAGCTCACCCTTGTAATACCAGCTCTTTCGGAGGCTGAGACAGGGCGATAGCTTGAGGCCAGGAGTTCAAGACCAGCCTGGGCAACATAATGAGACCTCCATCTCTACAAAAAATTTAAAAATTAGCCGGGCATGGTGGCGCAAGCCTGTTGTCCCAGTTACTTCTGAGACTAAGGCAAGAGGATCCCTTGAGTCCAAGAGTTCAAGGCTGCAGTGAGCTATGATTGAGTCACTGCACTCCAGCCTGGGTGACAGAGCAAGACTCTTATCTACCTGGGAAAAAAAAGAAAAAAAATGTTTAATAGATCCTGAAACGTCGGCTGGGCGTGGTGGCTCATGCCTGTAATCCCAGCACTTTGGGAGGATGAGGCAAGTGGATAACGAGGTCAGGAGTTCGAGACTAGCCTGGCCAACATGGTGAAACCCCGTTTCTACTAAAATTACAAAAATTAGCTGGGGGTGGTGGTGGGCGCCTGTAATCCCAGCTACTCAGGAGGCGGAGGCAGGAGAATCACCTGAACCCGGAAGGTGGAGGTTGCAGTGAGCTGAGATTGCACCATTGCACTCCAGCCCAGGCGAAAGAGCAAAACTCTGGCCGGGCGCGGTGGCTCAAGCCTGTAATCCCAGCACTTTGGGAGGCCGAGGCGGGTGGATCACAAGGTCAGGAGATCGAGACCATCCTGGCTAACATGGTGAAACCCCGTCTCTACTAAAAATACGAAAAACTAGCCGGGCGCCTGTAGTCCCAGCTACTCGGAGGCTGAGGCGGGAGAATGGCGTGAACCCGGGAGGCGGAGCTTGCAGTGAGCCGAGATCGCGCCACTGCACTCCAGCCTGGGCGACACAGCGAGACTCCGTCTCAAAAAAAAAAAAGAAAGAGCAAAACTCCGTCTCAAACAAAAGATCCTAAAGAGTCAGTCATTCATCCAAGAAGCCCTGACTGAGCTCTTGTTCTGTGCCAGACTCTGTTCTAGGTGCTATGGATGGAGCGGGGACCAGGACCGACAAACACATGGAGCGCATTCTAATATCAGTGATACTCTGCAAGACTGTTAAACAAATCCTTGCTACCCCTGGCCCTAAAGCAGGAGGCACAGGGCTCCCTATGAGGAGTCCATTGCATGGGCTTTCTGCAGTTTGGCTTTGGATTTTGGAGCTCTCTGAATTTGTTCTTTGTGTCCTTTGCACAGTGTCCCTCCCAGGTTGCCCCCATGCCTGCCCCTCAGGGTCCCCCACTCCCAGTGAATTTCACACCATGCAGCATATACTTTAAGCCATACATCTGATGTTCCAGACATTTGGTAAAATGCCGTTTATATGTTATTCAGTGACTCACAAACATTTTATTTACGTAGATGAGGAATGTACTCAGGCACCCTTCGGGATACCTTGGCCTCAGCAGGCACTCAACAGCCATAATAACTTTCATTCCTTTATGCTTCTCTTAACAGTTCATGTTTAGTAGCAGCACAGTAGCTATTTGAGGAATGACTTTAAGTTAATAAATGTCTGAAATGGGGCGTTTAATAGGTGGTGAGATGGTTTTAGAGCCAGGGTTTTCCCTCTTTGCTTCTCGACTACTTGACGAGTTTTCATTAGAAAACCCCTTTGGGGCCGGGCGCGGTGGCTCAAGCCTGTAATCCCAGCACTTTGGGAGGCCGAGACGGGCGGATCATGAGGTCAGGAGATCGAGACCATCCTGGCTAACACGGTGAAACCCCGTCTCTACTAAAAATACAAGAAAATTAGCCGGGCGAGGTGGCGGGCGCCTGTAGTCCCAGCTACTCGGGAGGCTGAGGCAGGAGAATGGCGTGAACCCGGGGAAGCGGAGCTTGCAGTGAGCCGAGATCGCGCCACTGCACTCCAGCCTGGGGCACAGAGCAAGACTCCGTGTCAAAAAAAAAAAAAAAAAAAAAGAAAACCCCTTTGGAGGTTTGCACTCAGAGAGTTGAGTGCCTACTGAGTGTACTGAATTATGAAATGAGCACAGTTCCCATTAACCTGAAATTTTTGCTCCCAAATAAGTCTTGATTCTGATTTATGACTGCTTTCCGTTGTAGCCCACTAGTCATCTGAGAAAGGTGATTATTTTGAGAGGCCTGGGAGGACATACATGGTCATTCTCGATGGTGGGGGTGGTGCAGAGGGCAGAACCATGCTTTCTTGCTATCCTGAGACTGGTCGCTATCTGTTTCCTTTGCTGCTGTGTTTTTTTCTGTCAGTATTAAAGATGGAAGAAGGCCTATATCTTTTTCTGTGGGTGCTTCAAGTGTTGTTGGAAGTGGAGGCGACAGTGACAAGGGGAAGCTTTCCCTGCAGGATGTAGCTGAGCTGATTCGGGCCAGAGCCTGCCAGAGGGTGGTGGCCATGGTGGGAGCCGGCATCAGCACACCCAGTGGCATTCCAGACTTCAGGTACTGCCCGCAGTCCCACCTGCCTTCTGCACTCCCCTCCCCTGCCTCCTGCCCTCCCCACTGCCCGGTTTCTTGCAAAGGCCTCAGAGCCTCTGTCTTCTCTCCCTGCAGATCTCCAGGGAGTGGCCTGTACAGCAACCTCCAGCAGTACGATCTCCCGTACCCCGAGGCCATTTTCGAACTCCCATTCTTCTTTCACAACCCCAAGCCCTTTTTCACTTTGGCCAAGGAGCTGTACCCTGGAAACTATAAGCCCAACATCACTCACTACTTCCTCCGGCTGCTTCATGACAAGGGGCTGCTTCTGCGGCTCTACACACAGAACATCGATGGGCTTGAGAGAGGTGAGCCCTCTGTGAGTCGCACACATTCTTTTTCTCACAGGGAAGGCTCAGGTGCCTGTTTCTGGGGACGGCCGAAGCCTGGTGTTTGTGCTTCTTCCTTGGGACTGTTTTTGAGCCAACTAGTTAGGGCTTTGTTCCCAAGGAAAATGTCTCTGGGTGTTTAAAGGCCACTGCTTGTTCTCCTACATACCTGCAGAGCTGTGTATTTTGGGCAGAAGTTGACATTGTTTTGCCAATCTGGTGTGATGATCTCTCTTTTTTCTTCTCTCTTTTAAAAATTGTATTATGGAATTTTTTTGAGCACACG
Organism: Macaca thibetana thibetana; assembly: GCF_024542745.1. Classification (NCBI taxonomy): domain Eukaryota; kingdom Metazoa; phylum Chordata; class Mammalia; order Primates; family Cercopithecidae; genus Macaca; species Macaca thibetana. The sequence goes on along the minus strand of NC_065591.1, from coordinate 62,367 downwards.
CAAAGAGAAAAATGTAACGAACCGTCCTGTCCTCATCACCAGCACATAGCCAGTCCTTCCTGCGTCCTCACCACCTTCTTCCAAATCCCCAGATTATTTTGAAGCAAACCTCTCATATTATGAATTTAATCTAGAAATAATATATAAACACATGAATGGATATCTCTAGAGGATACTTTAAAAACAACTCCGGCCAGGTGTGGTGGCTCACATCTGTAATCGCAGCATTTTGGGAGGCCGAGGCAGGTGGATCACCTGAGGTCGGGAGTTCGAGACCAGCCTGGCCAATGTGGCAAAACCCCATCTCTACTAAAAATACAAAAAATTAGCCAGGCATGGTGGTGTGTGCCTGTAATCCCAGGTATTTGGGAGGCTAAGACAGGAGAATCTCTTGAACCCAGCAGGCAGAGGTTGCAGTGAGCCGAGATCATGCCACTTCACTCCAGCCTGGGTGACAGAGGGAGACTCTGTCTCAAAAAAATAAATAAAAATAAAAATAATTAAAAAAAAATAAAACCAACTCTGATACCATTTTCACGCTAAAGAATCACTAGTAATTCCTTAATATTGTCACACCCAGTCTGTGGTGATTTCTTGGCCATATCCACATGGTGCCCAAACCAGCGGTTCACAGGTTGTGCCACCTTCTGGCCGTGCACCTTGCGGAAGCACTTGGTGGGGCCTTTTCCTTAGTGCAGTGCTGCGGACAGGCGCTGGGACAGTCAGCTCTCCGGGAGCCAGGAGCGGCTCAGCCAGTCTGCTGATGTGTTGTCAGGTAAAAAGAGGAGGCACCTTGGCTCCAGGCATGTGTTTCCTTGCCAGAAGGATCCCCTAGCTTGGAACCACAGAGGCAGCAGTGGGTACCCCATGTTGGTGGTCTCTTCTCCCAGAGGTGCAGCAGGGCAGGCCTTGTGGGAAGGCGGGAGCTCCTGGCTGTGAGATTCAGCACTGCTGAGTTAGGGCAGCGACAGGGACTTGGGAAGCCTCCTACAGCGGGGACCATGACAACACTAACACAACCTTCATAGGAAGTCACTTTTTGTCTGTTTTTCTACCAAGCCGTTCTTTTGGAATTTATGATATTTATATCCTCATTTTAACTTGGTATAGAATAGAAAATGTGTTCCTACATATTGGATACAATTTTTTGAGGCAGGGTCTTGGCTCTTTTGCCCAGGCTAGAGTGCAGTGGCATGATCATAGCTCACTATAGCCTGAGCTCTTGGGCTGAAGTGATCCTTTTGCCTCAGCCTCTGGACTAGCTGGGACTACAGGCATGCACTACCATGCCTGGCTAATTTGTAAAATTTTTAAAGACAAGTCTCACTATGTTGCCCAGGCTGGTCTCAAACTCCTGGCCTCAAGTGATCCTCCTGCCTTGGTCTTCCAAAGCACTGGGATTACAGCCGTGAGCCACTGTGCCCAGCCTGGTATTGGATATGATTTTTTTTTTTTTTTTTTGAGACGGAGTCTTGCTCTGTCGCCCGGGCTGGAGTGCAGTGGCCGGATCTCAGCTCACTGCAAGCTCCGTCTCCTGGGTTCATGCCATTCTCCTGCCTCAGCCTCCCGAGTAGCTGGGACTACAGGCGCCCGCCACCTCGCCCAGCTAATTTTTTTGTATTTTTAGTAGAGACGGGGTTTCACCGTGCTAGCCAGGATGGTCTCGATCTCCTGACCTCGTGATCCGCCCGTCTCGGCCTCCCAAAGTGCTGGGATTACAGGCTTGAGCCACCGCGCCCGGCCGGATATAATTTTTTTTTTTTAGAGACAGAATCTCTCTCTGTCGCCCAAACTGGAGGGCAGTAGCACGATCTCAGCTCACTGCAACCTCCAGGTTCAAGCGATTCTCCTGCCTCAGCCTCCCCGAGTAACTGGGACTACAGGTGCCCGCCACCACATCTGGCTAATTTTTGTATTTTTAGTGGAGGTAGAGTTTCACCATGTTGGCCAGGCTGGTCTCAAACTCCTAACCTCAAATGATCTGCCCACCTTGGCCTCCCAAAGTGTTGGGATTACAGGCGTGGGCCACCGTGCCCGACTGGATATAATTTTATTTGAGCTTTTATCAAATGGTGTTTTGTACTGAGTTTTGACAGGCTTTGTTTTAACCGTGATTTGGCTCCAGCTGGGCGCCCCTTTGCTCCCCTGCCTTATTCTGGTTGGTGGTGCATGTAGGTGATATGGGCATGAACACCAGGCTTGAGGACATCGCAACCCAACGGGGTTGTGCCTCCTTCCAGGAGGCCTGCCAAGCCCAGAAGTTGTGCTCTGGGACTTGTGTGCTCATCTTGGAGGCAGCAGCAACACTTAGCTTTGGCTTGAATTTCAGTGTCGGGCATCCCTGCCTCAAAGCTGGTTGAAGCTCATGGAACGTTTGCCTCTGCCACCTGCACAGTCTGCCGAAGACCCTTCCCAGGGGAGGACTTTCGGGTGAGTTATCCTGCTGTCGGTCGTCCTTCGGGTGAGTTATCCTGCTGTCGGTCGTCCTTCGGGTGAGTTATCCTGCTGTCGGTCGTCCTTCGGGTGAGTTATCCTGCTGTCGGTCGTCCTTCGGGTGAGTTATCCTGCTGTCGGTCGTCCTTCGGGTGAGTTATCCTGCTGTCGGTCGTCCTTCGGGTGAGTTATCCTGCTGTCGGTCGTCCTTCGGGTGAGTTATCCTGCTGTCGGTCGTCCTTCGGGTGAGTTATCCTGCTGTCGGTCGTCCTTCTGCAGTTTGCTGTTGGGGTGATCTGGAAAAGTGGTATTTTATAAGCATTGTCTCGAAAGGACAGTTGAACAGTAATAGTATGAAAATTTTTATTTGTAAATTAGAAATTTAATACATGTTTGTAAAACAATTTAAGATAATATAGAAATATGTAGGGAAAGGCCGGGCGCGGTGGCTCAAGCCTGTAATCCCAGCACTTTGGGAGGCCGAGACGGGTGGATCACGAGGTCAGGAGATCGAGACCATCCTGGCGAACACGGTGAAACCCCGTCTCTACTAAAAAAAATACAAAAAAAAAAAAAAACTAGCCGGGTGAGGTGGCGGGCGCCTGTAGTCCCAGCTACTCGGGAGGCTGAGGCAGGAGAATGGCGTAAACCCAGGAGGCGGAGCTTGCAGTGAGCTGAGATCCGGCCACTGCACTCCAGCCTGGGTGACAGAGCGAGACTCCATCTCAAAAAAAAAAAAAAAAAAAGAAGAAATATGTAGGGAAAATGAATCTCCTTTCAGCCAATTCCAGCTGCCCACTTTTTAATTTTTTTCAAGACGGAGTCTTGCTCTGTCACCCAGGGTGGAGGGCAGTGGGGTGATCTTGGCTCACTGCAACCTCCGTCTCCTGGGTTCAAGGAATTCTTCTGCCTCAGCCTCCTAAGTAGCTGGGATTACAGGCATGTACCACCACACCCAGGTAATTTTTTTTTCTTTTTCTGTATTTTTAGTAGTGACAGGGTTTCACCATGTTGGCCAGGCTGGTCTTGAACTCCTGACCTCAGGTGATCCGCCCACCTTGGCCTTCCAAAGTGCTGGGATTACAGGCATGAGCCACCACGCCAGCCCCTGTTGCCCACTTTTAACAGCTTGGTGTATAATATTCCAGGCCTTTTTTAAAAAAAAAAGTGATATGTTTATGTAAACGTGCTACACGTATTTATGTACATACACCTACACACAGTTGAAAAATTTTTTTTCAGGCTGGGCACAGTGGCTCACACCTGTAATCCCAGCACTTTGGGAGGCCAAGGCGGGCAGATCACGAGGTCAAGAGATTGAGACCATCCTGTCTAACACGGTGAAACCCTGTCTCTACCAAAAATAAAAAAATTAGCTGGGCATGGTGGTGGGCGCTTGTAGTCCCAGCTACTCGGGAGGTTGAGGTAGGAGAATTGTTTGAACCTGGGAGGCAGAGGTTGTAGCGAGCCGAGATGGTGCCACTGCACTCCAGCCTGGTGACAGAGCGAGACTCCGTCTCAAAAAACAAAAAAATTCAGCAATGGAGTTATTTTTTTAATTTTTATTTTTTTTGAGTCGGAGTCTCGCTCTGCCGCCCAGGCTGGAGTGCAGTGGCCGGATCTCGGCTCACTGCAAGCTCCGCCTCCCAGGTTCACGCCATTCTCCTGCCTCAGCCTCCCGAGTAGCTGGGACTACAGGCGCCCGCCACCGCGCCCGGCTAGTTTTTTGTATTTTTTAGTAGAGACGGGGTTTCACCGTGTTAGCCAGGATGGTCTCGATCTCCTGACCTCGTGATCCACCCGTCTCGGCCTCCCAAAGTGCTGGGATTACAGGCTTGAGCCACCGCAACCGGCCTGGAGTTATTTTAAGCTTAGTATTCTACAGCTTGATTTTTTACTGAGCAGTTTCATGGATCTCTTGTGTGAATACCCACAGTTCTGCTTACTCTTTTTATTAACTATAGAGTATTACATTTAGCCATTCACGTATTGTGGGACATTCTTTGATGTATGTAATTTTCACTATTAAATAAAATATAACAGTGATACCTATGCTTATGCTGCTATGTACTTCTGTATTTCTGTAGAATGGGTTTCTTAAAATAGAATAGGATAGAGTTGAAAAAAATCTTAAATAAAGATAAAACTCTGAAATGGAGACATGGCACAGGACTTTTTTTATTTACTTATTTTTTATTGAGGTGAATTTTTTTTTTTCTTTTTTTTTTTTTGAGACAGAGTCTTGCTCTGGTCACCCAGGCTGCACGCAATCTCTGCTCACTGCAGCCTTCACCTCCTGGGTTCAAGCAATTCTCCTGCCTCAGCCTCCCGAGTAGTTGGAACTACAGGTGTGTGCCAACACGCCTGACCCATTGTTTTTGGATTTTCAGTAGAGATGGGGTTTCATCATGTTGGCCAGGCTGGTCTCGAACTCCTGACCTCAAGTGATCCACCCAGCTTATTGAGGTGAATTTGACATAACTTAAATTTAACTATTTTAAGGTGTTCAGTTCATTGGCATTTGGTACCTTCACAGTGTGGGTACCCATCATCTCTATCAAGTTCCAGAACATGCTGATTACCCCAGAAGAAAACCTTGTACTATTAAGCCACCGCGCCCAGCTAATGGTTTTTGTATTTCTAGCAGAGATGTGATTTCACCATGTTGGCCAGGCTGCTCCTGCACTTCTGACCTCAGGTGGTTCACCCGCCTCAGCCTCCCAAAGTGTTGGGATTACAGGCATGAGCCACTGTGCCCTGCCCATGTTTAACTTTTTTGTTTGTTTGTTTTGAGACGAGTCTCGCTCTGTCACCAGGCTGGAGTGCAGTGGCGCAATCTTGGCTCACTGTACCCTCCGCCTCCAGGGTTCAAGCGATTCTCCTGCCTCAGCTTCCTGAGTATCTGGGACTACAGGCGCCCGCCACCACGCCTGGCTGATTTTTGTATTTTAGTAGAGACAGGGTTTCACCGTGTTGGCCAGCATGTCTCAATCTCTTGACCTGGTGATCCGCCCACCTCAGCCTCCCAAAGTGCTGGGATTACAGGCGTGAGCCACCGCGCCCGGCCCGTGTTTAACTTTTTGAGGAGCGAATATACTGTTTTCTGCAGAAGCTGGACCATTTTACATTCCACCAACGGTGTGCAAGGGTCTCCTCTTATCCATATCCCAACACTTACTCTCCATTTTTTTTTTTGAGACGGAGTCTTGCTCTGTCGCCCAGGCTGGAGTGCAGTGGCCGGATCTCGGCTCACTGCAAGCTCTGCCTCCTGGGTTCACGCCATTCTCCTGCCTCAGCCTCCCGAGTAGCTGGGACTACAGGCACCCGCCACCTCGCCCGGCTAATTTTTTTGTATTTTTTAGTAGAGACGGGGTTTCACCTTGTTAGCCAGGATGGTCTCGATCTCCTGACCTCGTGATCCGCCCGTCTCGGCCTCCCGAAGTGCTGGGATTACAGGCTTGAGCCACCGCGCCCGGCCTCCATTTTTTAATTACAGCTATCCCTGTGGGTGGGAACTGGTAACCCGTTGTAGCACTGATTGGTGTTTTCCTAATGATTCAGATATCAAACATCTTTCCATGTACTTTTTGGCCATTTGTGTATCTTTGGAGATTGAATTCCTTTGCGCATTGTTTAATTGTGTTGTCTTGGCCGGGCGAGGTGGCTCAAGCCTGTAATCCCAGCACTTTGGGAGGCCGAGACGGGCGGATCACGAGGTCAGGAGATCGAGACCATCCTGGCTAACACAGTGAAACCCCGTCTCTACTAAAAAAAAAAATACAAAAACTTAGCCGGGCGAGGTGGCAGGCGCCTGTAGTCCCAGCTACTCGGGAGGCTGAGGCAGGAGAATGGCGTGAACCCGGGAGGCGGAGCTTGCAGTGAGCTGAGATGCGGCCACTGCACTCCAGCCTGGGTGACAGAGCGAGACTCCGTCTCAAAAAAAAAAAAAAAAAAAAAAAATTGTGTTGTCTTTTTTATTGTTAAGAGTCCTTTATATATTCTGGAAGCTAGATCCTTATCAGACACATAGTTTGCAAGTATTTTCTGCCATTCTGTAGGTTGTCTTTTTTACTTTCTTGATGATATCTCTTGATGCATGAAAGTATTGATTTTTGATGAAATCCAGTTTATCTATTTTTTTCTCACTCTTTTGGAATATCTGAGAAATGGTATCATTTTACCCCTATGTTTTCTTATAAGAGTTGTATAGTTTAAAGCTTTTACATTGAGTTCTTTGATCCCTTTTGAGTTAATTTTTGTGTGTGCTGTGAGGTAGGGATCCAGCTTCATTTTCTTGTATGTGGATATGTAATTGTTCCAGCACCGTTTTTTAAACGGAAACTGTGGTCTTGGCATTCTTGTTGAAAGTCAGTTGGCCTAGGTGTACGGTTATTTCTGGATTCTCAGTTCTATTTCATTGTTATATGTATATCCTTGTGCCTGCACTGTCATGTTTTGGTCACTATAGCTTTGTAGTAAGTTTTGAACTTAGGAAGTGTGAGTCCAGCACATATAGAAACTTAATATATGCGTATTATTCTTTTTATCAACTCATTCATTCATTGAATGACCAATTTATTCCACAAATAGTTTGGTCTGCTCAGTGCCAGGCCTTTTGCTGGGTTCTGTGGATATGAAAACAAATTAAGGTGGAGTCATCCAACAGTTACAGTTGGGTGCCATACCAGTTTTACTGCAGATATGTACTGGATGCTATGCTGAGTCAGCTGTAGGAACAGAGCAGGCTGGGAAGCACCTTGGAGATGAGGCTGTCTGGGTGTAAGAGTCTGTTTCTGGCAGCAGAGACCTGGAGTATGGGAGGCCTGCTTGCCCTGTTAGGATTTGAACTGTATCCTGACGATCATGGGAGGCATTGAAGAATATTTAGGCAGGAAAATGATGTGAAGGGATTTGCATTTAAAAGAGATTATGAGGGGCTGGGCACAGTGGCTCACACCTGTAATACCAGCACTTTGGGAGGCCTAGACAGGCAGGTCACCTGAGGTGGGGAGTTTGAGAGCAGCCTGGCCAAAATGGTGAAATCCCATCTCTACTAAAAATACAAAAATCAGCTGGGTGTAGTGGTGCACCTGTAATCCCAGATGCTCAGGAGGCTGAGGCAGGAGAATCGCTTGAACCCGGGAGGGGGAGATTTCTGTGAGCTGAGATCGCACCACTGCACTCCAGCCTGGGTAACAGAGTGAGACTCCATCTCAAAACAAAATAAATAAATAAATAAGAGAATAAAATAGATAATTTGGGCAACAAGTTGTTGTTAATTCCCCGCCTTTGTTCTCCTCCTTCAGTACTGTGTTGGCTGTTCTGAATCTTTTGCCTTTTCATGTAAATTTCCGAAACTGTTGCTATCTGTTCTCTGCCTGTTTTATTTTTGTTGTTGTTGTTTGGGTTTTTTTTTTTTTTTTTTTTTTTTTTTTTTGAGACAGAGTCTTGCTCTGTCGCCCAGGCTGGAGTGCAACGGTATGATCTCGGCTCACTGCAACCTCCGCCTCCCAGGTTCTAGCGATTCTCTTGCCTCAGCCTCCTGAGTAGCTGGAATTACAGGCGCGTGCTGCCACGCCCAGCTAATTTTTGTATTTTTAGTAGAGATGGGGTTTCATCTCTACTATGGGGTCAGGCTGGTCTCGAACTCCTGACCTCGTGATCCGCCCACCTCAACCTCCCAAAGTGCTGGGATTACAGGCATGAGCCACCGTGTCCAGCCTCTCTGCCTGTTTTTTAAGACTTTTGTCTTTGGAGTTTTGCAGTTTCTCCATGCTGGTTTTCCATATGAATTTCCTTTGATTTCTTCTGCGTAAAATTTGTGGGCCAGGTGGGCGCAGAGGCTCACGCCTGTAATCCCAGCACTTTGGGAGACCAGGTGGGTGGATCGCCTGAGGTCAGGAGTTCGAGACCAGCCTGACCAACATGGAGAAACCCCATCTCTACTAAAAATACAAAATTAGCCGGGCATGATGGTGCATGCCTATAATCTCAGCTACTCGGGAGGCTGAGGCAGGAGAATTGCTTGAACTCAGGAGGTGGAGGTTGTGGTGAGCCAAGATTAGGCCATTGCACTCCAGCCTGGGAAACAGGAGAGAGACTCCATCTCAAAAAAAAAAAAAAAATTGTAGACCTTCCTTGAGAAAAATAAAATACAATTCTAGGCCAGGCGCGGTGGCTCATGCCTGTAATCCCAGCACTTTGGGAAGCTGAGGCGGATGGATCACCTGAGTTAGGAGTTTGAGACCAGCCTGGCCAACATGGTGAAACCCCGTCTCTACTAAAAATACAAAAATGAGCCACGTGTGGTGGCACCCATCTGTAATCCCAGCTGCTTGGGAAGCTGAGGCAAGAGAATTGCTGGAACCCAGGAGGCAGAGGTTGCAGTGAGCCGAGATTATGCTACTGCACTCCAGCCTGGGTGACAGAGTAAGATGCCATCTCAAAAAAATAAAATACAAAATAAAATTCTAAGCCCTGCAACCAACTGAATGGACCCCTCCCCTTGGTCAAGGGAACCCCAGAGAAACCTTGGAAGTCAGTTCCTGGCCATAGCAGGAGGGGAGGTCAGATGTGCCTCATTATACCCCTCCCTCCCCAACCACCATTAGGCTTTCTTCACTAAGGGCTAAACAGAAACCAACACTTTTCAAAGACTCCATACTGCTAATGTGGATTACTGGCTTATCTTCCCAGATACAGATCAAAGGCAAGATGAGATGAATGGTTCCTTCACCCTTCCCTGAGAGGTCTGCTTAGTTCTCTTCCTCTGTTTCCTTCTGTCACTTCCTGAAGTCTCACAAGTACTTAACCATTCACCTCACAGCCACCCTCCCCCTTTGAAGGACCACGTATAATTACTAAACTTCCTGAGAACCTCTTGGGACAAAAACAACCACAGATGTGCTTGTGACTCATGTTTTTCCTGTGGGCACCCTCATGCTGGCTCAGTAGCCCTCGCTTGCTTGAGATCCTGAATCTGTGGGTTGGTGTCTTTCATGGTTGCTGGATAATACTCGGCTGTTATCTTGGGATATGCATTGCCCCTGGCCCACTATCTGGCCCCTCTCTTTAGGGACCTCTGATTGAACCTACGTTAGTCCTTCTCTCTCCTGCTGTTCCTGATCACTCTTCTGTTCTTTCATTGCTCCTCCTTGTGCTGCGTTCTGGGTGATTTCTTCTGGTCTTTCTTCCGGTTTGCTAATATTGTGTTTTCTGTTATAAAGTCCTTCCATTGAGTGTTTGCTGCTTTCTTTTTTCCCAAAACCAACTCGAAACAGACGTTGAGCTTTAATTTTTTATTTCTGTACTTTTTATTTCTAGAAGTTCTGTTTGGTTATTTTTCACGTCTGCTACATTATTTTTTAATAGTTTTGTATCTTTGATAGTTTTTTTTTTTTTTTTTTTGAGATGGAGTCTCACTCTGTTGCCCAGGCTGCAGTGCAGTGGCGCAATCTCAGCTCACTGCAACCTCTGCCTCCCTGGTTCAAGCAATTCCCCTGCCACAGCCTCCCAAGTAGCTGGGATTACAGGTGCGCACCACCACGCCTGGCTAATTGTTTGTGTTTTAGTAGAGACAGGGTTTCACCATGTTGGCCAAGACAGTCTGATCTCCTGACCTCATAATCCGCCCACCTCGGCCTCCCAAAGTGCTGGGATTACAGGCCTGAGCCACTGCGCCTGGCCTTTAATAGATTTTTCAAGTTCGTCTTTTTTTTGCTTCCTTAATTTTTTTTTTTTTACTATACCCCATGCCTCCAAGATAACAGTTTTTTCTTTTTAATTTAGATATAATACAGTTTTACTGTGTATCCAAGATTATCTGAAATCTTTTGTGGGTCTCTTTCTTTTGTCTTTTGTTTCTGTTGCTTCTTGCTGGATTGAGCCTGCTTAAAACAAGCCCCGTTAGCGGTAAAGGTTTCCCTTAGAAAGTCAGGTGTCTTCCTCTGTAACTCTCTCCCTTTTCCATCTGCTCCAAGGCATTAGTTTATATTAGTCTTGACTCAGTGAAGTTGTGTCTACTTCACCTTGGCCAGTAGGGAAGCAGTGTTTGGCAGATGTTCCTCCTAATAATGCCAGCCAGTGAGTGAAGCCGACCTGAAAGCCTCCCCGGGCTGAGGCAATGACATGATCACTGAAGCTCAAACCAGAGACAGTTTCACCTTGTGACCGAATGATGTTCGGTGTAGGCCAAATGCCTGCAGACTACTGTTGGAGGACCGGTGTGGTCTACCGGGTGTTTTCTTAGCACCAGAATGTCTCTGGTCACCATCCCAGGTGTAGAGCACGGTGTTAGATATGCTAGATGCCTGCCGAAGTAATAATGGGTGAAACGTATGATGTCCAAGATTTGCTTTTAAATGCTCCAACACCTCCTCCCAGATTCTGGAGGGCTATGACACAATCAGCTGTGAAAACTGGTAATTCCTAAAGCTGGGTACATGGGGGTTCATGATACCTCTCCCACCTTTTTTGGGGGAGAATGTTTGACACTTTAATAAGAACTTGTTGCCTTTTCCTTTTACAGGGTGTTGCAGGCATCTTCCTCAGGCCTGTTTTCTCTGTTTTCCAGGCTGACGTGATGGCAGACAGGGTTCCCCGCTGCCCGGTCTGCACCGGCGTTGTGAAGCCCGACATTGTGTTCTTTGGGGAGCCGCTGCCCCAGAGGTTCCTGCTGCACGTGGTTGATTTCCCCATGGCAGATCTGCTGCTCATCCTCGGGACCTCCCTGGAGGTTTGTCAGCCTGTGCAGGGAGGAGGCTGGAGGGCAGGGGAAGGGAGGGGTACAGAAATCATCTCATGGGCCCTTCTGGGGCTGGTGCCACTTTCGGAAAGTGAGTGGATTCAGCTGGGGTTCCAGGCTGAGGGAACAGCAGCCTGTGCGGGAGACAGGAAGGTAGGAAGCTGCTGCGCTTTGGAGGTGGTATAGGTGCGGGTGGGGCACCACGTGTGAGGAGAAGGGAGGAGGAAAGGGGGTGTCGGGATGAGGTGGAGGGGCAGGCCTCCCAGGTCAGATTAGGAATACTGATGCTGCGTTGGGAGTAGTGATAAATCCAAAGGGACTGGCCCAGGGACGTAGCTGCACCCTTGGGGTCAGAGAGGCCTCTGGGGAGTGGAGAGTGGAGCAAGCAGTGCCAGGAGGCTGGTCCTGAAGAAGGTGGAGCTGTGGTCACCTGAGGGACAGCGAGGAGGGGGACTGGACTTGCAGCCTGTGTTGTTTTGGGGGTGTGAGAAGGCGGCGTCTGGCTTGTTCTGTAAAGTCAGGGCATTTGCTGGTGAGGCGTGATTTGGGAGGGAGGATGCCCAGCTCGGTTCTGTGCATGTCTCAGGTGCCTGGGAAACGCCCCCTGGATGTGGCCAAGCAGCTGTTCTGCATCTGCGTCTGAAGCTCAGGAAATTCCTAAAAGCTGTGATGAGTCACGCAGTGTGTGTGTGACTGGATATAGGCACCAAGGGCAGAAGGGCCAGAAAGACCTGTGCTTCGAGGGGCCCAGGGCAGCCGCAGGGCCCAGAGCGTATGTTTGTTCGGGCCTTCATTGTGTGCTGGGCCCTGCTCCAGTGCTTTCAACATCCACAGTCAGATGTCAGTGTAAGAAGTTATGTAGTTTGTGAGGAGATGATTGATGTTCTGGGAAAGATAACAAGTAGGAAAGAAGGGCTAGGAGGGTTGGGAACCAGCTGCAGTGTCAAGCCAGGCAGGTGGATTTGGAGCTAAGAGTTTACCAAGGTGAGGGGGTCTGGCAGAGGACACTGCACAGGTGACAAACAGCAAGGAGGGTGGGGCGACGTCAGCAGTGACGGGCATGGGCTGGAGCAGAGAAGGAGGTGGGGCACAAGTGTCATCTCATGGGAGGCTGGCGCTGCCTCAGAAGATGAATGGATTCAGCTTGGGTTCCAGGCCAGAGCTTGGAAGTTGAGAGGACTCCTTTGGGTGCTGGGCTGTGAGCCCACCACGGGGGCAAGACTAGGAGCAGCAGACCCAGCAGGGCCCTTGTAGGTAATCACCGGCTGGCACTGGCTGGGGGCCGGGTAAAGCCAGCAGAGGCTGAGGGGTGCTGGAGTCTGGGTGTGTGTGAACGCAGAGTGGGCGTGCTGGCGCGGTGCATGGGAGGGCGTGGATTCCCAAGGACTCCAGGACTGTGGCTGGAGCAGCTAGAAAGATGGAGCCGCCATTTCCTGAGATGGAGAAGCCTGGTAGGTGGGTTTGGGGGAGCTCAGGAACTCAGCCTTGTTTCCACGGATTTGAGGATGTACTGTGGACTGGAGGTGTTGAGCAGGTAGATATGAGTCTGGAGTCCAAGAAGGCCCAGAGGCAGGAGCTGGGGTGCTGGAGTGAGCAGACAGGAGAGCCCAGGGTGTGGACAGACATGAGAATGCCATGCTAGGCCTAGGATGGAGGGACAGACACAGCAGGAGCAGTCAGAGGGGCCATGGTGGTCAGCAGAGTGCGGGCTGAGAGCAGCTGACCATGCTGGCCACCAGGTGTGGACACTCGGGCCACCAGCCGTCTTTATTATTGAAGTGAAATGAAAATGGCCTTTTTCCTTATTATAAGTTTGAAAAGATTCATACAGGGCCGGGCACAGGGGCTCACGCCTGTAATCCCAGCACTTTGGGAGGCCGAGGCGGGCGGATCACGAGGTCAGGAGATCGAGACTATCCTGGCTAACATGGTGAAACTCCGTCTCTACTAAAAAAAAAAAAAGATACAAAACATTAGCCGGGCGTGGTAGTGGGCGCCTGTAGTCCCAGCTACTTGGGAGGCTGTGGCGGGAGAATGGCGTGGACCAGGGAGGTGGAGCTTGCAGTGAGCTGAGATCGCGCCACCGCACTCCAGCCTGGGTGACAGAGAAAGACTCCGTCTCAAAAAAAAAAAACAAAAAAAAAAGAAAGAAAATATTCATACATTATATAAAGATATAAAGCAAAGAATCAACTTTTTAATCCCACCAACTGTTAGCATTTTATTCTGTGTCCTCTCAGGTTTCTTTTTCTGTACAAATGCACACGTACAGATGGTAATTTTTAACTAAAAGTTGGACAGCACTGTACATTCTATTCTGCAGCCTGCTGTTTTCATGTAACAATGTGAGTCCATGGAGATCTGCTGCCTTGTTAATGCTGACAGTTTCCCTTATACGGATATGAGGTCCCACCTGAGAGGCCCATGTCTGTAAACACGGTGCCATCGTGAACTGAATGAGCTGGTGTCACGCATGGACTCTGTCTCATGTGCTTTGTGGACGAAATATTAATGTGTTTGACTATGGAGTACCACTCCGGATCCCCTTTAGGTGTGACATAGTATGTGGGGTGTAAACCATATGATCTTTTTTAAAATCTCAAAAATTCTGAAACATATTCAGCCACAAGAGCTTTAACATAGATTTTGTGGATTTAATACAAAGTTTATGTAAGCAATTTCTTACTGATGGACAATGACAATAAATTGTATATAATTTTTGTATTAAAAGTAATGCTGGGCCAGGCACTGTGGCTCACACCTGTTATCCCAGCACTTTGGGAGGCCAAGGCAGTAAGATTGCCTGAAGCTAGGCATTTGAGACCAGCCTGGGCAGTATAGTCAGACCTCGTCTCTACAAAAAATAAAAAGATAGCCAGGTGCGGTCTGTGTAGTTGCAGCTATTTGAGAGGCTGAGGCAGGAGGATTGCTTGAGCCCAGGAGTTTGAGGTTATAGTGAACTATGATCATGCCACTGCATTCCAGCCTGGGCAACAGAATGAGATCCCACGCTGTAGCAAATATCCCTGTGTGTCACCCTGACCTACCCATGCAAGTGCTCCTGAAGGGTAAGTGCTGATAAATATTGAGAACTTGCCTTCCAGAAAGATGTAACAATTACATTGCCACAAACTGTGTTTTTGTGTAGCCATTTTCTCACATCCTCACCAAAACCAAAATCACACAAATCAAATTGGTTAAAAAATGCATGTGTGTGTGTGGAGGGGGGTGTGGATTTTGCATTTCTGTAGTAAAGAATGAAATTCATCTTTTCATGTTTATTGGCCAGTTGTGTTTCCTCTCTTTGGATTGTATATTTATATCTCTTGTCCATTTTTCATTGGGTCATTGTAAATTAGCAATATAAATTAGTTTTAATTTTAATAGAAATTAAATAATATAATATAAATCAATTTTAAGGTTAATATAAATTTCTTTTCTTTTTGTTTTGAGACAGAGTTACGCTCTGTCTCCCAGGCTGGAGTGCAGTGGCACGATCTCGGCTCACTGCAACCTCCACCTCGCAGGCTCAAGCCATTCTCCTGCCTCAGCCTCCCGAGTAGCTGGGACTACAGGTGCCTGCTACCACGCCCAGCTAATTTTTGTGTTTTTAGTAGAGACGGGGTTTCACCATGTTGGCCAAGCTGGTCTTGAACTCCTGACATCAGGTGATCCACCTGCCTTGTCCTCCCAAAGTGCTGGGATTATAGGCATGAACCACTGTGCCCGGCTATTAATAGAAATTTCATTATAAATTAGTTCATACATTATATGTTTATAAATGAGTTTATCAATTAGCAATATAAACTATTGTCATATGTTGTAAATATTTTTGCAGTTTATGATGAGAGGTTTTTAAAAATTTTTAATTTTCTACATAGTAGTTTTATGTAGATACTGATGTAATAGTATTTACATAGTCAGATCTGTCATTTTCCTTTGCCTTATCTGACTTCAGTTTTCACATCTAAAATGTTTTTCCCTATCCTTACTTGTAAACTCTCAGTTTTCTTCAAGAACTGTTTTGTTTACATTGAAACCTTTAATCCATTTGAATTTTTTTTCAATGGGAGGTAGGAATGGAGCATTTTCCTCCCAGATAATGAGCCAGTTTTAATGCCATTTATTAATGTGTCCATTTTTTACCTTGTTCCTCTTAAAAGACGCTTTGAGAGTTGTATGAAGAAGCCTGATGGCACCGAGCTAGGCCTCTCTAGAGGCTGGGTGGTGAAGACCATGGAGAGACGTAACAGTAACTCCTGCTTGGGGGCACCAGCTTCTCTGGGTGCCCGATGCTGGTGGTGGCTGTCACTGCAAGCAGGGCTAGCCAGAGGAGATGGACGAGTCTGTGCTGTCGTCCCTCTGTGGCATGCGGAGACAGCGAGCTGGGGAGGACAGGGAGAACAGAACGTGCTCACAAAGAGGAGGTAGGAAGGTTGGATCCCTGGTGAGCCTTGGAACGGAGGTGGGGAGAAGCAAGGATGTGTGGAAGCAGCAAGGAGTGGAAGAGAGGGAGGCTGAGGGGAGGAAAGAGAGTCACTGAGGCCAAGCGGCAGGAGCTCAACTGAAGAAATGAGATTGGTGGTGGGTTTTCTGTGTATCGCCGGGTCTGACTGCCAGTCTGCTGCTCCTCCAAGGCCTCAGTGGCTGTGGCACGAAACATCCTGCGGGGCTTGTAGGGTGGACACTGTACCCTCACATTTGGGCCATTTTTCAGGTGGAGCCTTTTGCCAGCTTGACCGAGGCCGTGCGGAGCTCTGTTCCCCGACTGCTCATCAACCGGGACTTGGTGGGACCCTTGGCGTGGCGTCCTCGCGGCAGGGACGTGGCCCAGCTGGGGGACGTGGTTCACAGCGTGGAAAGGCTAGTGGAGCTTCTGGGCTGGACAGAAGAGATGCGGGACCTCGTCCGGCGGGAAACTGGGAAGGTACAGACGCTGAGGAGGACCATCCAAGGGGCTGCCCTCCTCACTGCTCTAGGGTGTGCTCCATCTGGTATGGAGCCCCACTGGCTAACACGGTAACAGTCGTAACCGATGATGCTGTGAATCCTGCACCAGGCGCTACCTGGACCTGATTGGGTATTACTTTCAATAACTCCATTTAGAGATGAAGAAACAGATGGTAACAGGCCAAGCAGGGACACGTCCAGACACTCAGGGCTGATGAGTCTGTACTCTTAACAGACTGTAGGCGTTATCTTCACTCCCTAAAGTAAAGCAGCCAACAGTGTTCCTCTAAGGCCTGGTATGTGATTCTGAGATGATACGGGTTAAAGAACTTTGAGAAGCTAAAGTTCTCTGCATCTGTGTGGGATGAAGGCTCCATTAGTGATGCTTTTCGGAAGTAATTGGTATGAGAGCCATTGATCGATTATAATCCGCTGAGGAAAGCCAAAGGGGCTCGATGCTTTCTTTCTAAGAGATTCCAAACCGCCTGTAAACAAGTGAAGTTACGGAAAATGCAGTTTCCCATGAGAATCATGTAGCATGTGTAGCCTTGATATTAAGGGTTTTCAGTGGGAGGTAGCATTAAGCATTTAAAGTCCAGCGTTGCCGGGCGCGGTGGCTCACGCCTGTAATCCCAGCACTTTGGGAGGCTGAGGCAGGTGGATCACGAGGTCAGGAGATCGAGACCATCCTGGCTAACATGGTGAAACCCCCGTCTCTACTAAAAATACAAAAAAAAAAATTAGCCAGGCATGGTGGTGCGTGCCTGTAGTCCCAGCTACTCGGAGGCTGAGGCAGGAGAATGGCGTGAACCCAGGAGGCAGAGCTTGCAGTGAGCCAAGGTGGTGCCACTGCACTCCAGCCTGGGCGACAAAGTGAGACTCCGTCTCAAAAAAAAAAAAAAAGTCCAGCGTTATGATTACAGGCAGATGTGACACTGTCCAAAGGGGATTTCACCAGTGTATTAGTGTGTTCTCATGCTGCTAATAAAGGCATACCTGAGACTGGGTCATTTATAAAGGAAAGAGGTTTAATGGACTCACAGTTCCATATGGCTGTGGGGGCCTCACAATCACAGTGGAAGACAAGGAGGAGCAAAGTCCCGTCTTCCACGGCGGCGGGCAAGAGGACGTGTGCAGGGGAACTGCCCTTTCGAAAACGGTCAGATCTTGTGAGACGTACTCACTACCACAAGAACAGCATGGAAAAGCCCCGCCCCCATGATTCAGTGACTTCCACTTGGCCCATCCTTACAATTCAAGGTGAGATTTGGGTGGGGACACAGCCAAACTGTATCAACCAGAATATATCACAATTGATGCTCCTCTTGTCTTCCAAGGCAGGTGTCTTAGGAAATCCTGATCCTTTTTCCTCGTCCACAGCTGTGGCTGCCTCGTGGCTCAGGGCCATGGGGTCAGCACTCTCCTCACCTCCACCAGTCCGAGACCTCCAACCTCTGGTCGCAGGCTGATTTTTTACCAATCATGGTCACTTCATTATGGTAGCAGGGAACCCAGCTAACAACGAGACTTAAACGCTGAGAGGCGAGTGCCTCCTGGCCAGCTCACAAGGCAGCAGAGGTCTTAGATCAGTCCAGTAGGCTTTTTTGAGGGAGCCCTTTCCTGCTCTGACTTCCTATTTTTTTTTTTTTTTTTTTTTTTTTTTGAGACGGAGTCTCGCTCTGTCGCCTGGGCTGGAGTGCAGTGGCCGGATCTCAGCTCATTGCAAGCTCCGCCTCCCGGGTTCACGCCATTCTCCTGCCTCAGCCTCCCGAATAGCTGGGACTACAGGCACCCGCCACCTCGCCCGGCTAGTTTTTTGTATTTTTTTTAGTAGAGACGGGGTTCCACCGTGTTAGCCAGGATGGTCTCGATCTCCTGACCTCGTGATCCGCCCGCCTCGGCCTCCCGGAGTGCTGGGATTACAGGCTTGAGCCACCGCGCCTGGCCATTTTCTTTTTTTTGTAACGGAGTTTCACTCTTATTGCCCAGGCTAGAGTACAGTGGCGCGATCTCGGCTCACTGCATCCCTGCCTCCCGGGTTCAAGTGATTCTGCTGCCTCAACCTCCTGAGCAGCTGAGATTACAGGCGAGCGCCACCACGCCCGGCTAGTTTTTGTACTTTTAGTAGAGACGGAGTTTCACCACGTTAGTCAGGCTGGTCTCAAACTCTTGACCTCAGGTGATCCACCCGCCTCAGCCTCCAAAGTGCTGGGATTACAGGTGTGAGCCAGCTTCCCCGGGCCCAACTTCTGTTTTCATAGAAAAGCAGATTATAATTCTGGTAGCTCCTGTGGGGTTCTGGAAGTGGCCCAACAGGATTTGAACTGTGTAATGTAGTTTCACACAAATGTACGTAAAATGGGTTATGATTTTTTGGTTTTTAAAGAATTACTATCCAAGGGGTTACTTTTCCAAATAGTGCATGGTTTTAAGCACACGAGCATCAGTACATCTTGATTTGGGCACTTCAGGTCCCTTAGAATGAGGCTCTCCGTTTAGCCACCCTGCTCTGCCCAGGCCTGCTGGGATGCTCTTAGCCTGCACAGCAGCAGTATTTGCAGAATGCAGCTTGTTTTGTGAGATATTTTGCATGTTTGCAGCTAGATCTGTTTGACCAGAGATCTGCTGGCCTGCCTGGGTGTGTTAAGAGACAGCTGATACCCTCTGTCTTCTGTGTTCCAGCTTAATGGACCAGACAAATAGGATGATGGCTGCCCCCACACAATAAATGGTGACGTAGGAGACATCCACATCCCAATTCTGACGAGACCTCATGGCTAATTTTGGTGAAACCAGAATATGTGAACTGAGTGGACACCAGAGGCTGCCACTGGAACGTCTTCTCAGGCCGTGAGCTGTGCTGCGCTGACTGGTAGGGTTGTGTTTACGTTCAGGGCCACCCCGTCACATATACAAAGGAGCTGCCTGTTTGCTGTGTTGAACTCTTCACTCTGCTGAAGCTCTTAGTGGAAAAAGCTTTCTTCTGTGACCCTCTTGAACTGAACAGACTGACTGGAATCCCAGACCGAGTTTGCTTTCTGTGCCCAGGTGAAGGGCAAGCTCAGCATCTGTTGGTTAGAAGATCCAGACTTGGGCCGAGCAGCCCCCACCCAGCCCTCTTCATGTCCCAAAGTGTAGTCCTGAGGCCCTAGTGCTGCACTTCTAGCATGTTGGTCTCCTTTAGTAGGGCTATTTTTAATGGGAGAAAATCTGTTCTTTATTTCCAGCATGAAATACATTTCATCTCCTCAAAGGGACTGCAAGGTTGACATGAGTTGGAAAGGGAACCCTGGAATACATGGCATCCCCTCTATTGGAACAGTCTGAGGACTGAAGGCATTTGTCCCTGGATTTATTGGAGATGGCCCAGCTCCTCCCTCTGAAGGTGGTCACATTCTGTTGACTCTCCATACTCAGCCTCTCCTCCAGAAACAGATCGGTTCCAGAACATTCCAGCACTTTCTATCTGGTCTCCTTGTCCCCACACTAGTCCCCCTCCCCCAGGGCTTCCTCCAGTGACAGTTAGAGCTAATCTCTGAGACAGGGAAGGCATTACTCACTTCAAACCCAGGCTGAGTCCTGGCCACCTGCTGGATTGTGACATATGAGGTGGAATCCACTGAGCTCCCACTTCTGCACAGGCTCCTTCTGGGGCAGCACCAAGGCCCAGCTCTGATGGCTCGCCCTGTCAGGCACCAGCTGCTTCCTCCTGGGCTCTTACCCACATGCACATCCTCCTTCCTAGCATCGGATTACCTGCGTGTTTCCCCAGACAAAAGCACTTCCCATTCCTGAACCTTGCCTACCCTGGGCTGAGCTGATGGGAATCGATTTAATGACAGTGACTCCCAGGAAGGGGGTCCTGTGACTTTGCTCTGGTAAGAACAAAAGGTGGAACTGGTGACCTAGGAAAAGTGTTGAATTCTAAAAAGAATGAAATTAGTTTCTAACTCTAGTTAATGTTCCTTTTTTTATTTTATTTTTTTGAGAGTCTTGCTCTGTCGCTCAGGGTGGAGTGCAGTGTTGTGATCTCAGCTCACTGCAACTTCCGCCTCCCAGGTTTAAGCGATTCTCCTGCCTCAGCCTCCTGGGTAGCTGGGACTACAGATGTGTCCCACCACGCCTAGCACAGGGGCATATTTGTAATAGAGACGGGTTTTGCTGTGCTGGCCAGGCTGGTCTCAAACTCCTGGCTTCAAGTGATCCACCCGCCTCGGCCTCCCAAAGTGCTGGGATTACAGGCATGAGCCACTGTGCCTGGCCCCTTTATTTGATAATTTACACATATATTCACACATACGTTTTTGCCCAAAACTCTTTATTTCAAGATGACGTTTCTGTGGCTATGTGTGGTATGTGGTATAAATCTCAATCTATGGTTGCACGAGGGGCATTTTCCTTCTCGTAAGTGCAGTCTAAACCAGTAGGAAGGAGGTTTGATTGCCAAAACCAGTAAGAACTTGGGCACTGTGGGTACTACAGTGGGCAGGTGAACGAGGACCAAGGAGAATGTCTAAGAGGCCTCTAGCCCTGCGCTCGGTGAAGACAGGACAGAAACAACAGAGCATACATACCTTGGAAGTGTGTGTCCTGACATACTCGTCTAGAAAGTTCTGACAGGTTCTTTCTCCCTGGGAAGTGCAGCACATGCCCCAACACACTGGCTCTGCCAGCGTGCCCATCCCAGATGTGCTTGCTTTGTGCACACCCACACCCAACCCCCTGCCCTCCCATATGCTCTTCTTTGTGTCCAGGTAGGCCCTGCCCTCAGGCAGCAGCTTCTGAACACATTCCTCTTGGCACAGACAAAAGAAAGTACTTTGTCTGTGGAATTCAAGGCTGAGCCCTGAGTTCTAGCACAAGAAGACCACTGCAGTCCAGAGATAAGAAACTGGACCAGAGGCAAATCATGAACAGAACCTTGGGAGTAAAGAGAAGGGGTTTCTAAGATGGAGAGAGGAGCGTGGAGCCAGTGGGATGTGGCTTCCCCAGGTTGCAACCCCAAGGAGTCTCTGGAAGCAGCACCAGTTCTGATGGGAGAGCAGAAGAGCTGCCATCCTCAGTCAGGGTCCGAGTCAGGGTCTGAGGAGAGCTGCTGCTCCATAGTCTCGCACATGGCATCCTGCAGGGACGTGAGATGACCCCGGGGACTCATCCCCATTGGCTGGATGACTCTGTTCCTGTGGGGAAAGGTGCAATGGGGCTGGGGAAGGGGCCCAGTTGGCCAGGCAGGGGTCCTGCTCACCCCTGGCTGCTACCTTCCTCTTCACCAAGTAAGCTGCTCTCATTTACGGGGGAAGCCTGGTTGGACCTTCCGTTAATTGGGCCCAAATCCTAACTGCTACCTCATGGCTTTAAGCAGTTGCTTAATTTAGACATCTAAATTGGTCTTAAGCAGTCTGTTCATTTGGACACTGGGCCATCTCCAATAAGTGTAGCAACGTTAGACCGTCTCTTTTTTTTTTTTGGAGACGAAGTCTCACTCTGTCGCCAGGCTGGAGTGTAGTGGCGCAATCTCAGCTCACTACAATCTCTGCCTCTCAGGTTCAAGTGATTCCCCTGCCTTGACCTCCCAAGTAGCTAGGACTACAGGCACCCACCACCACGCCCAGCTAACTTTTTTTTGTATTTTAGCAGAGACGGGGTTTCACCATGTTGGCCAGGATGCTCTCGATCTCCTGACCTTGTGATCCACCCGCCTCAGCCTCCCAAAGTACTGGGATTACAGGCGTGAGCTGCCATGCCCAGCCTTAGACAGTCTCTTAATTTCTCTGGGCCTCAGTTATCATCTGTAAAATGGGCACAATACTGATCTCAATACACCCATCCCCTGGGGGGATTTCCTCTAGGGCAAGTGATTTCAAACATCAGCAATGCAACCTAACACCAGGATCCTAAGCTCTCCTCTAATCCTACCTCCTGGGGCTCACAAGACAGGATGTGGGTCAGCTCTCCCTTCTCCCAGCTACAGGCCCCTCCTCATCATGCCACACACCTGGAGAGCTTGTCAAACATGGTCACCAGCTTCATGGCCTCGTGCTCCTTCTGCTCCTCCGTCATGCCCTCCATAGGGTTAGGCGGCTTGTCCTCCACCCTCCCGGTCACCGGGTTTATGCTGTTTCCCAGCAGGTGGAATGTGGGGAATGCATTAGTGACTCTCCAGGACAGGAGGCAAGCCACCTATTTTCCCAGTGGGGCGAGGTGGGCAAGGCAACTGCAGGAAGAGGCCTCCCTCCAGAAGCGGCACTGGTAACGAGCAACTGCCACCTGCCACCTTCTGGTATCCCAGATAGCACTTAGGGACAGGTGCTTGATTCTGGAAGGTCTTGCCCACTGGTCATCCTGTCCCACCCTACAGTGGTCCACATGGATGTCGAAGCAGGGACTAGGGGCTGTGAGTGGAGACCCGAGGGGGTGTTGGGGGCACACACCTGGCCTTGGCTTCTTTGTACTCGTCTGTGTCTGTGTCCTCATCCTCCGAGTACTGGCCCTCAGGCCGGCCTCCCGCCATGAGGCCCCTGGCAGCCAGAAGGCCAGCAGCATTCCCATAGCCTGTGTACTTGATGAATCGGGGCACTGGGGGGCAAGGCAGAGGTCAGTGTGCAAGCCTGGCTGAGGTGGGGGCGCTGGGACCCGGATCTCCATAACTCACCACTCTCAGAGCACAGGACAAACAAGAACTCGGCGGCCACTCTCTTCACATCTGTGTCCAGGTGTGTCATGAGGCGGACAAGCTTGTTTCGCAGCATCTCCCCAACCTCAGGCCGTGTCCTCACATCCCGCAGAGGGGGCAGCACCTGGGGAGGTGGCCGTCCCTAAGCTTGGGCTTGGTCTGTGATCAGGGCCGAAACCACATCCCCCAGGAGTGCCAGCTCCTCAGTCTCATACCTGGGCCTTCAGGAACTTCCTGGCTGGGCGGTGCATCCGGGCACATTCGGTCAGCACGCTCAGCACGGGAGCTACGCTCTCCTTCAGCCTGTGTGTCTGTAGAGGAGCCTCTGTCACCGTGGCTGTGCTCCTGCCTAATTTGAGACTGGCGCAGAGTTACACCCCCCACCGCCCCTTCCCACCAACATACACAGCAGCTGGTCCTGGTGGCAGAGGTTTGGGAAGAGGCCCCTCTGCAGTTAGTCAGCAGAAGGCCAAGAGTGGGTGGTGGGTGTCTGTGTCACTTTTGAAAAGGACGGGCACAGAGCTTCACTCAGAGGTACTTGTTGTAAGCTTGGTGACTTGGGAGAAATAACTGCTTTAAGTCTAATTACCTCAACTATAAACCGGGGCTGGGAAGAAAACACAAAGCAATTAAAGCTTTAGACTGGCACACACATTGCCCTCAGATGTTGGTGGCAAAAAGAAACGAGAACCGAATCCCCACTCTGGGTACTTCATGGACAGAGAGCAGGGAGTTCCTGACCCTCCTAGCATAATGTGCCTGGACCCCAGCACCAGCAGTGGCAGCGACAGCGACAGGCACAGACAACCCCCCGGCTGTATGTCCAGTGCCAGCTCCCTACCCTGACTGGCTCTCACGCACCATGTGTGTCCCCTGCTTAGGCAGGTAGATTCCCGAGAGGTCTCCTAAATCTCGGTTTATTGTGCTCCAGCCTGCTTTCTGCAAGCTCCTGGAGGATGGTTAGAGCCCTAGCTATCCAGATGCCCTGTAGTGCAGTCACAGGAATCAGAGGGAAGCTTTGATCTGAGGTTCCTATGGGTCTCCTCAGGATGTTGAGGGACAGCTATGCTTGTAATCAAGGGCTGCCTGTGTCTGAGAGTTAAAAGCAGGGACTCGGGGGCTTCTCAGGACCACTCAATAAAGATCCACAAAGATTTAAGAAGTGAAACCTTAAAGTGTGTGGAAGGTGTCCACATGCTTCTCATGAAGGAAGGGTCTAGCTTGTTGCCAGGCTGGACCACAGAACAGCCGGAAGAATCGCCTGTATCACACCACCAAGATGATTTCCACTTACCAATGTGGCCAGTGTAGAAGCACTGACCACAGCTGTGCAGGAGAACCAGTGCCAGAGCCACTGGGGGAGCCTGTACAGCCATCCCCAGCCTACCTGGTGCAAACGCTTCTCTAGGAAGATGAGGAGGGCACGAATCACATCCATA
This sequence comes from Macaca thibetana thibetana, assembly GCF_024542745.1. Taxonomy (NCBI): domain Eukaryota; kingdom Metazoa; phylum Chordata; class Mammalia; order Primates; family Cercopithecidae; genus Macaca; species Macaca thibetana. Next base: position 38,129 of record NC_065591.1, on the reverse strand, counting down.
TTCACTCCCATGAACTCCACGGAGTCTTCGTGTGGCTCCAGGGTGAGGAGAACATCCAGACACTTGAGAGGCAAGTTCCCCAGGAGGTTCACTGCGTGGCTGAGGACAGATGGAGGTGGGGGTCTCAATAGGGCTAATCCCTCAGCACAGATGCAATCTTTGTGCCCCCACTGAACCACGCATTACATGAGCTGGCGTCTGAGGCCCAAAGGGGCGGCACTGGGGACCAAAGCCAAGGGCAGGGACTGATCTGAGAGGCACTGCCACTCAGCTGTACAGTGGGGTCCCCTGGGGAAGTGGGGGCTGAGACACCCTGCCTCCCCTACCCTGTCTGGGCCAAAGCGCCAGACCATCTCTGGAAACCACACCAGCCAAGGGGCAGGTGGACCAAGAATGGGGACAAGGAGCCAATGTGCCCTAGTAAATACCACACTGTCTGTTGCCACTACCCAAGGCCCAGGTGGCACATTCCTGCCCCCAAATTCATGGCTGTTGTCCTGGCCACATATTAGAAGCACCCAGTATTCTCTGGAAACACACCGATGTCCAGTCTCACTCACCCAGACAAAGTCAGACCCTCTAGGGTGGGGCCTGGGCTCTCAGGTGGTTCTGGTTCACGGCCAGGGTTGAGGATGACCATCTAAACATGTGGACACACTTCCCTCCCAGAAAAAGCCCCATCCTCACCCATGGAACTCCTCTGTGCGGTCTCCAGCAGTAGCAATCATCACACAGTGCCGGAGAAGGGTCCCCAGGTGTCGGTAAAGAGCAGCGTCTTCCTGACCAAAGAAAGAAGGGTTCCTGTGAGGAGCCCCACTCATCCCACTGCTGCCTGCTGAGGCTCTACTGTCTGTTGCACTCCAGAACTGTGTGGCAATGACTGTGCACCTCCTGTACTGCACACTTGGTCCCCTGGGGTCTCCTAGGTGACTCTGGCTAGTGCTGGGGGCAAAAGATGACCACTGCTGTCTTCCTAAAAACTCCATGAGTATTCTTCTAAGAGCACGTCCCTGATTAGGAATGTTAACACACACCCTTGGGATGAAGTCACACTCTGTCTCAGCCCCACTCACAGCCTCATGGTGGAGGATCTCTTACAGTCTCCCCGGAGAGCACACAACCCCCTGCCAGGCAGCAAGAGCCAGAAGGGGCCTCTACTTCCCTCAGAATCCTCCCCTAAGGTCCCAGCCCAGAACTGGCATCTCCTTGGCCTTGTCCCAACACGCTGGGAGGTCCTGTCCTCTCCATGTCTGACACCCAGAAACCTGAAGGTACCCAGTGGGAAGCAGGTCCAGGAAATGTTGGAGCTGAGTTGAGACCCATCCATGGGTTGAGGTCAGGGCTCACCTCGTCCACCTCCCCCTTGATGGAGTCGAGGGTGATGTTGAAGAGCACTTTGAGGATCTCCATGGCCCGCTCAGTCTCTTGGGAAGGAAGGAGCTTGGGTGGGTTCCCTTCAGGAGTCACCCCCAGCGTCAGCTCCAGTGTGTCAGTCAGCAGATGCACTCCTTTCAGCTCCTGAAACAGCTGCTGGCGCACATCGGTGCGGAGTGCCGTTAGCAGGAAGAGGAGCCTCAAGTCAAAGAACTGGACATCATGGGGGAAGCTCCTCTCACGGTACAGCCCCACACGCTCTGTGAGCTTCACCACTAGGCGGGCCTCTGCTGCCAGCATCTGTGCCACAGGGCTGCTGAGCACGAGGTTGCACAGGCACTTGAGGGACTCCAGTACAACATCCATGTCGGGGGAGTCTGGGACGGACCCCTCAGAGCCAGAGATGTCAGCATAGCAGGCCAGTGCCTGCAGGCTCTGGCGGCTGGTGAACGGGTCCAAGCAGTTGCGGTCCCGGGACAGGATTCGGACACTCTGCAGCCAGGTGACCCGGTGGGAGGGTGGCAAGCCCTGTTCCAGGACGGAGACCAGCAGCTCCGCCAGTCTCTGTGGGCAGGGAGACGAGCGGCTCCACCAGGCCCCTCTTCCTGGGGCCACCCGTCCCTGTCCCTTTACCCCTCGGGCCAGCACCCACCTTCCGGTCCTCCTGTTGAGCATCATCAAACGTGAAGCTCTGGGAGTGCTGCAGAGAGAACGAGTGAATTCAAGTCCACAGAGGGGCAGTATCCGCGCCCGCTGACGGGGGGCGGCCTATTGGCCTCTAACTCAGGCAGCAGCCACTGCTCAGAAGGGGTGGCAGGGTCTACACTCGCCCCCATCCCTACACGCCTGCCACCCAACGGGTGCACCCCAGACACTCTCCCCCCAACACTGCATCCCTGACGTGCCACCCCCACCCCGCCGCGTCCCCTCTGCTTGCTGACACAACCCCTGCCTCACCCACACCGTCCCGACCACCCGCGCACGACCCTGCCCCACCCCCTCCGTGCCCGCCCCCCGGCCTCAGGCGGCCGCTCACCTCCTGGTTGTACGACCGCAGAGCGTCCATAATCACATCCTCCTTCCCCGTCTCCACGGCTTCTGCAACCGCCCGGGGCTCCATGGCGCCCCCGGAACCCGGCGCGGGGAAGGCGGGACGGGCCCTTCCTCAACCTTTCCGGGCCGCAGTTCGCCGGCCCCGCCCTGGCCCAGAAAGCCCCGCGCCAGCGCGCGGGGGAGGCCGGGACGGGACGCGGCGTCTGGTGGCGCTTCAAGGGGGCGCGGCCTGAGGCAGCACTGGCGGCTCGGAGGTTTTAAGACCCGAGTCGGGCCGAGTCGCCCTGAACCGGACTGATCCCCCTCCTTGTGACCGGGGCTTCTTGGGCCGGAATTTCCAACAGGAAAGGAGCTCAGCCCCCACCGCGCCCTGCCACACACACAGTGACGCCCCTCGAGCTCCACAGAACCGATGGGATGTAGACGGGAAAGCCGAAGTGGAAAGGACTTTTCAGTCCCGGGCCATTGGGTTCGTTAGGCGTTTGCTGGGGAATGCAGGCGAACGGGACTCCCAGGTCCCTGCCTTTGTGGAGCTTATGTTCCAGAGGGGAAGGCAGACAAGGAAAAACAAAAGGACATGAGGCGGTCACAGGGCTGTGCTTCAAAAGAAGCAAAAGGTGACTGCTGGGCTGCAAGGGCTGTGAGGAAGTGCTGTTTTTGCTAACACTGGACGATGGGAAGCGAGCCGGGAAAAGACTGGAGGAGCCACTCCAGGCAGAAGGAGCAGCACTTGCAAAGGTGGAAGGGCCGTGAGGGGCCGAGAGAAAGGGGAGCAACGCGGTCTGGCCTGGACTCAGTTCCCTCTTGAAAAGCAAAGATCCTGCGTGTCCGTTTCAGTGGCCATCAGGAGGATTCAGTGACGCACAGGAAGCGCGGTCCACTGGCTCTTGTAACAAGTGCCCGGGAGCAAAGGCGTCTACGGCCCCCACTCCCCGTGCCGCCTCCCAGTCTCTTTCCCTGCTTCACTTTCCTGTAGCGCTTTCCGCACCCCTGTATTCGACGCGGCGCGCACTCGCAGGCACTAGCGAGGCGCCGATCTCCACTTGACAGAGGAGGCACCCTTGCCCCCTCCACACCCAGGGCTCCTCGCGGGCTTCTGCCCGAGGGGCCTACTCCTCCCTCATGACCCGCCTGTGAATCCTTCCTAACCGTTAGGACCTAACGCATGGCAGCGTCTTTCCACCACCATCGTCTTGGCACTGAGCAAGCAAACGGCCCCGCCCCGCCCCACGTTCACAGGAACAACAAACAAACGTCACATCCGCGGTGCTGCTGTAATCCCAGCACCTTGGGAGCCCGGCAGGCGGGGGCTGCAGTGAGCTGAGATCGCGCCACTGCCTGGGCGACAGTGCTGAAAATAAGTCACAGCGACGCCCATCGCTTCCGCGACCCCGCGGTTCCCCACCCTCGGCCCTAAGCCGGAAATCAGCGAGCCCGACGCGGAAGCGGCTGGGCCATCTAGGGGCGTGGTTGGCGCGGAGGCGGGGCCATCGCGGGCGGGGGGCGGGGCCGGAAGCTCGTTCCCCGTGACTGCGCCACGTCTGAGGCGGCTGTGGCCGCGTCGGTGTTGGCGTCGAAGAGCCGGGGCAGGGCACGATGGCGGACTGGGCTCGGGGTGAGCGCGGGAGAGCGGAGCCGTTGGGGGCAGGGCCGGGCCGGAACCGACGCCGCTGCCTGTAGAGCCGCGTGCGCCTGCCTCTGGCCTCGGCGGGGAGGACCCTGTCAGGGGGGCGGATTCGGATCCTTCCGGGTCCCAGCAGGGCCGGGTTTCGGCCGTCACTGCCGCTAGGAAGGACGGCGGGCGGGGCGGCCCAGCAGCTCCAGCGAGGGCTCGCGCAGCTGCGGGGTCCCCCCACTCCCCGCCGCTCCCTGTGAGATCGTTTTGCATGGGTTCAGGGTGAGCGGGAGTCTCGGCATTCGACAGGTCCCGAGGCCAGGCCTTCGGAGTAGGCTGTGCTCCGCTGGTGTCCAGGCAGCCCTCTACTAACTAACTTGGGCCTCGGTGGCCCCATTTCCCCTCCTGGAGCCCGTGTTCTTCTCTGCAAAGTGGGATATTGATGCCTGTCTTTCTGAGTTATGATGAGTAAAGGAATTAATGAACAGGAAGTGGTTGGAAGGACGCTGGCATCCCTTCCTTAACGTTGAAGCTAGGGAGAAGGTGGTTCTCACCCACCTGAGGTGACAGAAATTCCTTATCACCTGGCCCAGCCTGTCACAGGCCAGGCCTCTGCAAGCGCTGTGCCCTGGGTGTTGCAGGAAGCCCTGTGTGGGATGCAGACCAGGGATCACGCTCCTGGTCGACCTCAGCTCCCATCTCGGGGAATTGGGAACTTTGCTCAGCTGTTTTCTGTGCGGTAAAGGGCCTTCCCAATGTTCTGTCCTGGTTCCTTGCCACCTCTTCAGGACCCAGCTCAAAGGTCGTCCCTGCAGGAGCCATTCTGCTGCCCTGCTGGGTACTTTTCCCAAGTCTTTCCTATGCTCTTAGCAGAGTTTACTCTTTTTCTATAAGAATGGGCTCCACATACACAGATGGCGACCTCCCTGGATGCAAGTGTCACATTTACTAACATCCCAGAGCTGGGCCCAGTTTTTGCTACACAGTCTCAGAAGGTGCTGGTTGGACTGAACCCATTGTGGGTGCTGGCCCATCCCCACCTGGATGTGTACACAGGACACGTGTTCACATGACAGGCCCTTGCACACATCGTTCTTTATGCAGTCTCTCTCACATGTGCAAGATTCACCTGCTGGAACCTAGGTTAGGGCCCCTAGATTTCTGACTCACCCAGTTGTGGTTGGAGTGAGAGGGGTCAGAGGCCTCGCTCCCCGATGGATGCAATCACTCAGCCCCTCTCTTTTCTCAGCTCAGAGCCCGGGCGCTGTGGAAGAGATTCTAGACCGGGAGAACAAGCGAATGGCCGACAGCCTGGCCTCCAAAGTCACCAGGCTCAAATCGGTCAGTGGTGGTCTGTCCTCTTACCTCCACCTGGTGCCCTTGGGGAATGGGGATCAGAGGGAAGGTAGAGGGCCCAGAGGAGTTTCAGGCAGTTTGCCGTCCTCCTCGTTCGATTCGTGGCTGTGCTCACCTGCATGAGGCCCCAGCTGACACCTGGACCTTCCTGCTGCTGCCCCACTGTGTCTGGCAGAGTTGTTGGCAGGGTTTGTGTGGTCTGGGAAGGGTGAGTGCTGTATTATGTGTCTGCTCTGGCCCAACCCTGCCCTCTCTGTGTGCTGAACAGCTCGCCCTGGACATCGATAGGGATGCAGAGGATCAGAACCGGTACCTGGATGGCATGGTAAGGGCCCACGGTGTGCGCGAATCAGTGCCCTGCCCCCAGCACTACCTGCTACAGAGCTTGCAGTGTCTCCTTCAGCACTGGTGCGGGTGGGTGGTCAAATCACCACTTCTGTGTGATCTTGCCGGGATTCTTCCCTTAGGACTCGGATTTCACAAGCATGACCGGCCTGCTTACAGGGAGTGTGAAGCGCTTTTCCGCAATGGCAAGGTCCGGACGAGACAACCGGAAGCTTCTATGTGGCATGGCTGTGGGTCTGATTGTGGCCTTCTTCATCCTCTCCTACTTCTTGTCGAGGGCAAGGACGTGAGACAGTGGGAGCTGGTGTCTGTGGGTGCCAAGGGCAGCCATTGTCTTCCCTGCCTGGCGTCTTGGGCTCCAGAGGACTTACCTGCAAAGTACTCCTTTGAAATTATAATCGTGGGCCAGGAATCCTTTCTGTGTGGCAGGAGGCTGCGGCTGCCTGTGACCTGATGAGCTCATGTTGGCTGGTCCCATGTGTGGAAGGGACTCTCTCGGGGAAACCAAGGCCCAGCCCCTCCCCCCTCCCCCAGATGCTAGAGACACAAGCAGAGCTGGGGCCGCAGCGTGTCTGGAGGAGCCAGGTCTGAGCAGAGCAACGGTTGAATCCCAGGCGTGGCCACCTGTGGCCTGCAGCCTTTCTCCCAGCTCTTGGGACGCTGACATCTGAAGGCTCCACGGTCGTGTCCTTGTCTGGATGAGGCCATGTCTGTGATCCAAGGTTCCTGGAACTGACACAGGAAGGGGCTGTGAACCCTAAGTGGGTGCTATCTCCTCCAACTGAGGCTTCGCAGCCTGGAGATGGCAGTTACTCCTGGCCATGGTTGCTGAGCACAGGAGACCAGTGCGGGCCACCCTGCTGCGAGTTCTCTGTGCCTACTCTCCAGTCCTGCGGATGAAGTGAGACCCCTGGGGAGAACGGGTTGTGGATGAAGGAGTGGACTGCAGCCTTGGCCTAGCCACTGGGCGGGATCCTTCTGGGTCCTGTGACTGTGTATCCAGGAGCAGAAACTTGTATTCTCAGGATTCAGAATCTACCCAGCACCAGAGATGTGTTTTCAGAAGAACAGACCTAGAAATGGGCCTCTCTGGCATTTCAGAGTCAGGCAAAGCAGGCAGGGCCGGGGAGCCACTGTGGGTCTACACAAGAAGGTTCCTGAGAGGCTATCAGTTGTTGCCATCTAGCTTGCTGGTAACTCTGGCGCCTCTGCCAAGCCCTGCCAGACTCCTCTGGCTGTGATGGCGTTCTGTGCCATCCTCCTTGTCCCCAGCCTCTGCAGGATACCCTCCCTACCCACCTCTCCCTGGGCCTTCCCTGTCCACTGGGCTGGGCTCATGTTCAAACAACTAGACTGGCAGGGCAACGGCTTTTCCCCACCTCAAGATGAGGTCCTTGCCCCCTTGGCCTAAAAACACCTTTAAAGCTCTGTGCCCTTCTCTGTCCTGTTCCAATCTTCTGCCTCCCAGTCATTCCCTGGGGACTATGGGATCACTGTCCCGCAACCTGTGTGGCCACACTGTGTGTCCTGTCAATCCAGAACTGCCTCTGAGCTCCAGGCTGACCACAGATGAGCCACAGCCTGGTACCTGCAGCCCCACTTTGCTCACCCTTCCCCTCCCCTCCTTCCTTCCACACAGCAAGCCCACCTTTCTCCATGCACGCTCACCATAGCCCCCTTCCTTGTGACCTGAGCCCTCCTTTGTACCTGGCTGAGGCTGTCAGCCTCCTGGAGGAGTGGGGTCCACCGTCTTCCCCTATGCAGTGCGAGCTCACTTCTCACCCAGCAAGGTGGACTCACTTGCCTCCATGTCTCTGGGGCTTTGCTGTTGCCCTGAAACCTAGCTGGGCTGGTCTTGCTCCCAGCTTGCTTCCCCCTTCTCGGATGTCCCTTTGCAGGCGCCTGTCGTTCCTCAGGCACCAGTGTGCTTGTCTGCCACGGCGAGCTCGTCAGGGGCTTGTACCCTGGTCACCAAGCATGGTAGCAGCTGCCTGCGTTGGGTCTCCATCTGGTCACTGCAGGTGCCAACCCTTTATCTCCCATATTTTCCTGGGCCATGGAGGGCTGACCTCCATTTTGGGGAATGTGGTTGAGCTGTGGTAACCAGCTATACCCCAGGTGCCCCTCCCATGGTGGTACCCGCCCACCTTGCTGATGTGAACTAGGAAGTTAGGCTGCATCTCGGACTGGCCTTCGCTGGAGAGGTGCTTTGCCGTCTCGGAGTCTCAGTCACTGTGTTCCCTCCCCACCTGTCTCCATGGCTGTTTGCAGCCCTCCCAGGTAATTTGGGGTCTAGGCTGGACTTCCTTTGTGGTTTGCTTTTCTGCTTCTCACTCTTGTTGTATTTTTTTTTTTTTTTTTTTTTTTGAGAAGGAGTCTCGCTCTGCCACCCAGGCTGGAGTGCAGTGGCTGGATCTCAGCTCACTGCAAGCTCCGCCTCCCGGGTTCACGCCATTCTCCTGCCTCAGCCTCCCGAGTAGCTGGGACTACAGGCGCCCACCACCTCGCCCGGCTAGTTTTTTGTATTTTTTAGTAGAGACGGGGTTTCACCGTGTCAGCCAGGATGGTCTCGATCTCCTGACCTCGTGATCCGCCCGTCTCGGCCTCCCAAAGTGCTGGGATTACAGGCTTGAGCCACCGCGCCTGGCCTCTTGTTGTATTAAGAAGGATTCCATAAAGGGAGAGTGGCAACCCTGCTGCTGCTGTGCCTGACCCTCACCCTCCAGCTCAGCCCTGTGCACCTGACCCTGTAAATGAGTGGGGTTTGCTGACTATAATCCCTGACACCAGTAAAACCAAAAGGAGTCTTGGGGGCTCAGTATGAGAGCCAGGGTTACACACTCTGCCAAGTAAGGACAAACTGCTAGGCTGTATGCCATAATTTCAGGATGAGAAACGTTAACAATAAAATTTTGTAGTACACATAACCTCATTAAGAACTAATCACGTGGTCTCTGTTGTCCTGATTTCCTTGGGATTTGAGGGAATTTTGTCTGCAGCTCACCCTGGTCCATAGGCTGGCCATGGGCACTGGTGCTGTAAACCCTGTCCCTTATTCACCCCCTCAGGATTGACTGGGCAGAGCAGCCACAGACTCACCTGAAAGGGGCCTGCCCTCCACACCTGTGGGTATTTCTCGTCAGGTGGGACGAGAGACTGAGGAAAGAAAGAAGACACAGAGACAAAGTATAGAGAAAGAACAGTGGGACCAGGGGACTGGCACACTCAGCATGCGAGGACCTGCACCGGCGGCGGTCTCCGAGTTCCTTCAGTGTTTATTGATTACTATTTTCACTATCTCGGCAAGGAGAGTGAGGCAGGAGAACAGGGTGAACAGAGTGATGGTGGGGAGAAGGTGAGCAGGAAAACCTGTGAGTAAAGGAATATGCATCATAAATAAGTTCAGGTACTGTGCCTGGATGTGCATGTAGGCTAGATTTAGGCTTCTCTTTACCCAAGCATCTTAGTGTAGCAAAGGGTAACAGAGCAGTATCACCACCAGCATATTTCGCTTCTAGCCACGGGGCAGTTTTCTCCTACCTTAGAATAAACGAATAGTTGGCTTTACACCGAGACATTCTGTTCCCAGGGACGTGGGAAACAGGCCTTCCTCTTTTACGAATCCTCCTCAGCACAGACCCTTTACGGGTGTCGGGCTGGGGGACAGTAAGGCCTTCCCTTGCCAGGAGGCCATATCTCAGGCTGTCTCAGTTGGGGGAATCCTTGGACAATACCCAGGCTCTCTCGGGCGGAGGTGCCTGCGGCTTTCCGCAGTGCAGTATGTCCCTGGTTAATAGAGAATGGAGAATGGTGATGACTGTTACCAAGCATGCATCCTGCACAGCCCTAAATCCCTTAAACCTTAATTCCATACAGCACATGTTTCTGTGAGCACAGGATTGGGGCTAACGTTACAGATTAATAGCATCTCAAAGCAGAACAATTTTTCTTTGTACAGATCAAAATGGAGTTTCTTTTGTCTTCCTTTTCTACGTAGACACAGTAACAATCTGATCTCTCTTCCTTTGCCCCACACTCACCCGCTTCCTGCTGTGTTACCTTTCCCTGCCCAAGTTCCTGAAACGCAGGTGGGGTTCCTGATAGCATCACCACTTAGGGAATAAGGGAGGAGGCCGGGCGCAGTGGCTCATGCCTGTGAGCTCAACACTTTGGGAGGTCAAGGTGGGTGAATCACAAGGTCAGGAGTTCGAGACCAGCCTGACCAACATAGTGAAACCCCATCTCTACTAGAAATAGGAAAATTAGCCGGGTGTGGTGGCACGTGCCTGTAGTCCCAGCTACTCAGGAGGCTGAGGCAGGAGAATCACTTGAACCTGGAAGACGGAGGTTGCAGTGAGCTGCAGTGAGCTGAGATTGCGCCATTGCACTCCAGCCTGGGTGACAGAGCGAGACTCCGTCTCAAAAAAAAAAAAAAAAAAAGTAAACATAAAGTGCTTCGAATCCACAGCCTGGCATGATCACAGCTAAGTGAGGGTCAGCAGCTGTATTGTGCTTTATACAGGTGCGGGTGATGGTCCTACCAGTGTGTCTGTCAAGGTCACCTGTCCTAAAATGACTTCCCTGAAAGGCTGAGTTGAAATCCAGCCTCCACTTCTTGAGGCTTGGCCTTGAACTCCTGGACAGCCTCTGGAGATCCCCCTCTTCAGGCTCAGCGGACACCCCACCTTCCCTGTCCATGTATTCCTTGTACTCCCTGTATTACCCATTGATGTGTAACAGGTCACCCGAAAGCTTCACTTAAAATAGCAATGATTTATCGTGTCTCATTGGATTGGAGACGGGGTACTGCCTCAGGGTTGGCCGTCTTTGCTCTATCATGTCGAGGCCTCACTGGGAGATGTGGTCCTGGGGCTGCCTTCACTTGAAGGCTCACTCACAGGTCCAGAGGTCAGTGCTGGTGAGTGGAGGGCCTGGCCGGCCTGAGTGCCTGTGGCCGGGCTGAGTGCCCAGATGAAGCATTCAGTCTCACCATGGTTGGGCTTCCTCACAACATGATGGCTGGTGCTGGAGCAAACATGGACACGTGGCAGAAGGGTGGGGGTAGGGTGGGCTCTGGTGTCCAGGCAGAAGCTGTTTCCTTGGCATGTTGTATGCCTGGCCTCAGAAGCCTGGTGGCACCACTTCTGCCTCTTTATTCAGGAGACCCACAGGCTGCAGCGTCTTTGAGTTCAAGGCAGAAAGCATCAGGAGGGACAGTGTGGAGCAGGGTGTCCAAGGCACTCAGGCGCTCCCATCTCTCCCCACACAGACCCTGGGCCCTCCCATCTCTCCAAGCTGACCCTGGGCCCTAGAAGCCAGGATGGGACCCATGTGAGCTGACAGCGCATGGGACTCCTTTCTGGAAAAGCCTGATCTTTTCACCAAGACAAACCTCATTAATGCAATGTGATTTATTAAATACTTTCGGCACAGCAGAAAACAAGATTAACATATGGTAAAATAGCATAGAAAAAAAGTAACTGGTTACAGTTGCCCAAACAAGCGTGCTCTGCCCTGCAGGGCCAGGCTGGCCCAGCCCAGCTGGTGAAGACAGCCTCGAGCTCTGTGGCCTGGTGGATCTCTTGTGCAGACGCTGGGCGTGATGGAGCTACTCCACATCAACCACCAGGGGAATCATGTAGTCAGAGTGTTTGATGCCAAAGGTGACAACTGGGGCGCAGGGCTTGGTCAGGGTCACCTGGGAGAGGAGGGGCTATGATAAGAGCCAGCACCCCTGCCCCCACCTGCAGGTCTCTGCCCTGGCTGGGGCTGGGCTGCTGTCCTTCCGGAACCTGGGGCCAAGGTGGCCAGCAGCTGTGCTCCCAGTTTGAACACAGAGGACTCAGCAGTAGTAGCTGTCACGGTGTCTAGGGAAAAGGGCAAGGCCTCTGCTTCCTGTCCCTGAAGGGTTACCTGTGGGGCTAGTGCTGGAAGTGTACAGGGTCCTCAGGGTGCAGGTGCCTCCCCTCCCCACCCACCCCTCCACCCCCTCTTGGCTGTGTCCTTCCATAGCCCAACGCTGTTTCCCCTTGTCTGTGTCCCAACCCCCCTCCCCTGCTCTTTCCTACATGTTCCTCTGGGTCAGGCCCCCGACCCCACCCTGACCCCTCTGAGCTGTGCTCTTCCTGGACCTTCTCAGGGCTGTGGGCGCCTGGTCCTGGCTTGAGGGTCTTGTCCCCTGGGGGCTCTACACGGGCAGCCATGGTGTACTGCGGAGCCTTGAACTTGGTCACCTGCACGTCAGTCTGGTGGTAGGCTGCGGGACCTGGGGTCTGAGAGGTAAAGGAGGCTCAGACAAACTCGGCCTACCCAGGGCGCATGGCCCTAGAGGACAGGGAGCAAACTTGGACGGAGGGTTTCAGGCCGAGTCAACAGGGTCAGCTACAAGTTGGTGCCCGTGCATCAGGGTCCCCTTCTGTCTTCTGTCACACTGTGGAGACCACACCCCCCTGCTTGTGGGGCACCTTCTCATGTGGGGGTCGCTTCCTCCATTTCAGCCTCACGCTGGCAATGACCTCCCCCGTGTGTGCCAGTCCTGGGAACATCCCTGAGCCTGTGTGAGAGAGGCTGTCGCTGCCCCGCTGGACCTGAGGGCCTGGGGCTGGCAAAACCAACGTGGACAAGGGCTGCTGGGTGCCACGATGCTGCTTTCCCATCTCAGGCCCCTCAAGCTCTCAGGCATGTGCCACCCAGGGCCTTCGCACTGGCTGTTTCTGAAACCAGGACCCTCCTCCCGCAAACAGCTCATGGTTTATTTTTTCCTCCTCCCCTTCTTTCCATGCCATCCTATCTAAGATTGCCTCTCTCTCTCCAGGCAGTGCTTCATAAACCCCATCTCTTGTCCTCAGCACTGTCCAAGCTGGGGCCAGGGCCTCTCCCTTCTGGCCTATTGCCTGCCCCTCCCCAGCATGTGGCAGGCACCCAGAGGATGAAGGGCTGAGAGGGCTGAGGGGCATTGGCAAGGCAGGGCCGAGCTGGTGAGTCCTGGGTTCTGGGGGAGGGTTCAGATGACTGGGGGTGATTCTCCGTTCTCAGCTGGGGTGACCCTTGCCTTGTGTAGGTCGTCGCTGAAGCTGCCCAGCTTGCTGCGGCCCTTGATGGAAAAGGAGGGCTGGGAGACCTTGCCGACGGTGTTGGGCCCCATCACCATGGGCAGCATGTACGCAGCGGGGCCTGCAGGGTGGACGGGAGCCTCAGGGTGGACGGGAGCCTCAGGGTGGAACAGGGCCCACCGCTCCCTCCCTGGGGCTCCCCCAACTCTGGACGGGAGCCTCAGGCCGGAACAGGGCCCACCGCTTCCCTGGGGCTCCCCCAACTCTGGACTGGAGCCTCAGGCCGGAACATGGCCCACAGCTCCTTCCCTGGGTTCCCCCAACTCTGGAGATCAGCCGTCAGGCTGCCCCATCTCACCCACCCCACCCAGGATCCACAGGTCCATTTGGCTGAGGATGGTTGGGGCTGCTGCAGACCTGGGGTGCTGTCCACTCGGAACGTCTTTGTTCGGGCGGAGATGGAGTGGCTGGGCGCTGAGTCGAACACGTACTTGGTGGATTTCTCTGGAAAGTAGTCACCTGGACAAGGAGCCAAGGGGGTTGCTGGGACAAGCAGGTGGGTATGCAGCCAAGTTTGGGGGCTCGAGGACTCCCCAACATTCCAGGCATAGGGCCCCTGGGCTCCAACACAGGTGGTGACCAAGTCTGGTCAGGGGGTGTCCAGGATGGAAATACTGACTTCGGGGCTGGGGAGACAAGGGCCATTTTTGAGCAGGGAGAGTGGGGTCTGACGTTGGCCTGGCAGAGAAAGGTCCAGGTCGAAGCTGGGTTCTAGGGCCAGAGTCTTCTCTGCCCAGGTGTGATGGTGGCCCTTCAAGAGAGAAAGATGGGACAGGAGGAGCCTGGACGGCTGAGCTCTCTCACACCCTTGCTGCCATGAGGTTAGGGTCACCCAGCAGGGAGGGGCAGGCCTGGGGCTGCGCAGGGCAGGAGCCTGAGACAGGGTCACTAACCTGGGCCGGGGGTCAGCAGAGTCTTGCTGTGGTAGCGCCCCAGGATGGAGTAGGCAGGGCCAAGGTCCTTGCCAGTCCTCAGTATCTTGGGGTTTACATTATAACGGGGTCCTGGGGAGCAGTTCTCTGCCAGGAGCATGGGGGCCCCGCGGAAGCTGTAGGCTGGCGCACGGAGCTTGGTGGGCGTGTGCTTCACGAAGCCTGTGGACACAGTGGGCCCTGAGCAGCCTGGACCTGCCCTTCTCCCCGCGGGGAGTCAGGGATCAAGCCCCAGGCCCTTCCCGGCCCCCCCACCTGCCCGCCTGGCTCCTGACCCTCCCAGGCTCTCAGGCTCTTACCAGTTGTTGGTGGAATCAGGTACTTGGGTCCAGGGCTGCTGTAGAGGGCCATGATGGGTCCCCGGGGGCGATGGGGCCTCCAGGTGCCCATCCATACCTCCTCCGTCATGGCCAGCTCTGTCCATAAGTGAGAGGCTTACCAGGTGCTGGGAGGCCCGACCCTGTCCCAGGCCGGCCCCTGATGCCCCCGTCCCTGCTCTTGCTGACACTGAGGGGTAGACCTGCTGAACCTGCCACAGCGTCCTCAGTGGGGATCTCCAGCTGGGAGCCAGGAGTAAGGGATGGTAGGCGCTTTCTGCGTGGGACTGTGAGCTCCTCACCAGCTTAACTGTATCCCAGAGCTACTGTCCATGCTGGCCCTCAACTCACCACCGTTTTCGGCTCTAAGGGAGCCCTGGGCGGGTTTCTCCTACTTAGAGTGGTGATCAAAGACGGGGAACTTCTTGATTGAGGCTGTGCTGAGGGGCAGGGAGGGGGCCCCCCAGGAGGGAACTATAACTTCTTCGGCGCAGGGACAGCACTCAGAGCAGCCTACGGACCCATCCTCCTCAGAGACCGTCCTGTCCCCCCTGGCCTTGGTGCCAGGGAGTTCCTGCAAAAGGAGCATGGAGAGAAAGGCCTTTTCTCTTCAGGGGCTTACAGAATTGGGGAGAGGTCCCCCAGTCTAAACTCTAGAATGTGGCTCTGTGGGATGACGGGTTCTAGATTCTGTCTGTGTGACCAAGACAATGGCCTCTGCCTTTGATCCCCTCACCAGATCTCACCACCAGGTCCCCTCACCAGGTTCCGCCAACAGGACACCCCTATAAGTCCCCCTGACCAGGTTCCCCTCACCAGGCCTCCCACCACCATGTCCACTCACCAGGTCCTCCTCGCCAGGTTCCCCTCACCACGTCCCCTCACCAGGTTCCCCTCACCACGTCCCCTCACCAGGTTCCCCTCACCACGTCCCCTCACCAGGTTCCCCTTACCACGTCCCCTCACCAGGTTCCCCTCACCACGTCCCCTCACCAGGTACTCCTCGCCAGGTCCCCTCACCAAGTCCTCCTCGCCATGTTTCCTTGGCCATGTCCCCTCACCAGGTACTCCTCGCCACGTCCCCTCACCAAGGCCCCCCCATGTCCCCTCACCAGATTCCCCTAAGTTCCCTCACCAGACCACCCCTCACCAGGCCCCCTCACCATGTTTCTCTCACCAGGTCCCCTCAACCAGGCGTCTCCTCATGAAGTCCCCCTCACTGGGTCCCCTCACCAGGTCCCCTGTAACCAAGTCCTCCAGGGCCCCCTCCTAGGGCTTCGTCAGCCAAATGGAAATCCAGGCAGAGACCATCTAGGCAGGTGGACAGAGCACAGAGCCAGACAGCACCGCGTGGCCTCCTGGCCAGGCTCAGACAGGACAGAGGTGTGGAGAGGGGGTCAGGGCAGTGAAGTTTCAGGGCTCAGCACCCAGGGTGGCCAAGGATGTGTCAGTTCCACTCAGCTGTGCCCCCAGAAGAGACGATAGATTGGGAAACTGAGGTGCTGGAAGGTTCTGGCTGTGGGAGAGCCTGGGATCCAGGGTCAGGATTAGGGTCTGTGCTGGTTGTGGTGGGCGTGAGTCATTGTGGGCGCTGCTGCTGCCCTGGCTGACCTCGTCAGAGGCTGCTCACCTGTGGCTCCCATCCCCCTTGGACACGGGTGTACCTTTTTTTCTCTCGGCCTTGTCGGGGGTCGTCTTGGGGCTTGAGCTCCTCCCAGTGTCTTCTAGGCAGACTCTTTCCTTGGACGACTTTGGGAAGAGAGATTGTTCTCAAACCCGCTGGACCTGGGCTGCCTGTGTGACTGTTTTTTGCACACAGCTATTGTCTTACGACACCAGCTTTCAGATGCTGAGCAACCCCCGCCCTGACCTAGCCCATGGGCGACATGGGGTCTGTGTCCACCCAGTCCTGGACACTTCCTCTTTCTGGGGCTCCCTGTCTCTCCCACATCATACTGCTGCCTCTGCCGCCCGTCTCCCTCTGGACGCCCTCTGTCCACATGGTGCTGTCTGGCTCTGTGCTCTGTCCCCCTGCCTACATGGCGTCTGCCTGGATTTCCATTTTGGGTCTTGCCTGTGGTGTGCCTGCTCCTGTGTGGACCCTGTGTGCCCCTCTGTAGAGGACCTTCACACATGTGCTCCTTGAGCAGGACCCTCTGTCTGTGGGTCTGTGGGTCTGTGTGTGTGGCTGTGTCCCTGAGTATGTTCTCAATGTCCCCATTTGTGTGTCCGTCTGTGGGGGGAGAGAGAGGAACCAGAGCCTGAGCTGCGGAAGGCTTTATTGATTACACGGTTTGAGGGTAAATTTCCATGTGGGGAGGTGGTAGTGGGCGGCGTGTCCATGGCTGCTTGTGTGGCAGGTCCTATGGCTGAGCCATGTCTGAGGTCCACTTAGGCACCGTCCTGACTGCCCAGCACATGCACCTGGAAGGCAGACACACGCGGACTAAGAGGGCTGTGATCAATAAGCGGAGAGCCACAGCTCCATCAGGCAAGCAAGGCCCTCTGTGGGGGGATCTGGCATATTGCTGCCCATCTCCTCCCAGCAGCTGAGTGGTGTGTGTGCATGCATGATGGTGTACACACATGTATGTGTGTGCATATCCCAGTGTGAGCATGCGTGTGTGAATGTGTTTATACATGTGTGCACGCAGTGTGCATTGCATGTCTGCACCTGTGTTTGGATCTCTGTGTATGTTCACATGTGTGCGTGGAGGAGTAGCCCACAGACTGGGGAGGAGCAGGTCTATGGAGTCTGGGGGCCGCTCTGTGGACAGGAGGTCTGGGGTGCCCACCTGAGCTGGCTGATGCGGGTTCAATGTCTGTGGGTGGTGTGATGTCTGTAGGTGGTAGGCTGTGGGGGTGCTGTGTTGGGTGATCTTGGTAAGGCTGCAGGTCTTTAGAAAATGGTGTGCCCCCCCTGCCCTCATACCAGCAACTTGATCAGCTCTGCCTTGTGCATTGGCTGCAGGCCGTCTATGCAGGACTTGAGTTCAGTCATTGCTGCCTTGGCATCTTCGTTGACATTGTACTTGCCCAGGGGCCCCTCATAGAGCTCCTCTGGGGTCCCCACCAGTAGTGTTTGCAGGAAGTCCATGAAAAACTCATTGCAGTCCTCCCCTGTGGCCAGCCCTGCATCACGAGCGAGATGATGCCAAGACAGGACAGGGTGACTCCGGTGCAACCACAGCCCCGGACCTGCCCCAGGGCTCCAACCTCCATGGTCTCCAGACCTTCCCCTTCAATGCTCACCCCTCCTCCCCAGGGCTTCCTCCACAACACCCCCAACTCCACCTTGCCCGAAGACCCCTTCACATCCCCCTTAATCTTAGCTGCTCCAGTTTCCACTCAGCATTCCCTGGGATCACCAGGGAAGGAAAGTTAAGCCCCTGGTGTGGGGGAGTTTCCCCTGATGAGAAGCTGGTCTGACCAGGGGCTTGAAGGGCCAGGTCAGGCTGGATGGGGCTGGGGTAGGGTCAGCTGGGCTTTGTCTTCGGTTGGGGTGGAGTTGGGTGGGCACGGGTTCTGCAGGGTCCTTACCCACTTCTGTGACAGATGCAGGTGGAATGTTCACTGCGGGGGCCTAATGCCAGGATTTTACCTTCTCGGGTACCCCCAACCCCCCTGCCCCTGAATGTTCTGGAAACCCAGTGGCACAGACTCACGGCAGATGCAGAACAGGGTGAGGGCCACCAGCAGGAGGGCACGGCTCCCCTTCATGCCAGCAATCTCAGGAGCTGCCTCCAGCCAGAATCCCGGGATTTTATGCCTCACCGGGCAGCACCTCTCCCACAGGGCGGACCAGACCTGCCCATTACGATCTGGCAGCCAGCTCATATGAGGTTTATTCACATCCCTGTCTCCCAGTGGGTGCCAAGCAGCAACAGGCATGGGGTGGCTGTGTGACAGGTGGTTGGCAAGTGGCTTTAGGGTGTGTCAGAGAGAACAGGTGTGTTAGGAGGGAACGCTGGTGAGGGAGGCCATGCCAGCCGGTCGGTGAAGAAGGCAGCGGGTCCTGGTCACCAAGGGCCTCTAGTCATGCCTGCCCTTGAGGCCGAGGGTGGTGGGATCTGGGCTTGGTCCCATGCCTTTCTTTTGAGGTAGGAATCCCTCCTCTTATCACTGTGCTGTGTGATCAGGGTTTGCATCTGGAGGTCTCTAATCAGGCAGGGCCCCCTCAGTACTCAGATGGGGGTGGCTGACTGGGGGAAGGGGGTGCAGGCTGCACCAGTGGACACTGCCGTAGGACTGCCTGGGGACTGTGGATCTATGGGGTGAGGAGCAGCCCAGTGGCAGTGCCTAGAAGAGAGAAGGTGGCCTGAGAGGATCCGAGAGACATAGAGCTGGCCATGCCGGGGCCAGGTCTGAGCAGGAAGTGAGGAATGGGAGAGGCTGGAGGTACATCAGTAGCCAGGACAGCAAGGAGAGGTCGAAGGCCCTGGGGAGATGGTCCCAGGACATATTACAATGGACACAGGAGGTTGGGACACCTGGAGTCACCTAACAAAACCACCCCAAGAGAGGCCATGAGTAGGGGTTTCCCAGCCCAGTCCTCTGGCTGAGCCACACGGTCCAAATACAAAGGGCCCCTGCTGCCACCTGGTGGCTGATGGCGTCCCCAGGATCCCGGGCCACTCGCGTTTAGGGTCTCTGGAAGACCAAGGTCCTTGTTACAGTGAAGGACTCCTAAATGAGCAGAGATTTACACCTACTCCAAACAATGAAATAAAATCCCATCGTGGACAAAGTATGCGGGATGGAAATAAGGCTAGGGTAAGGGTTAGGATGAGGATTATGGTTATGGTAAGGGGTTAAGGGTTAGGGCTCAGCATTGGTTAGGAGTTAGGGATACAGTAGGGCTGGGTTAGGGTTAGGGTTTGGATTAGGGTTCAGGATCGGGTCGGGTTCGGGTCAGGGTCGGGTCAGGTTCAGGTCAGGTCAGGGTCGGGTTGGGTCAGGGTCAGGGTTGGGGTAAGGTCAGGGTCAGGGTCAGGGTTAGGGTTAGGGGTAAGGTCAGGGTCAGGGTTAGGGGTAAGGTCAGGGTCAGGGTCAGGGTTAGGGGTAGGGGTAGGGTTAGGTGTAGGGTTAGGTGTAGGGCTAGGGGTAGGGTTAGGGTTACGGGTTAGGGTCAGGGTTAGGGTCAGGGTCAGGGTGAGGTCTGGGTCAGGGTTAGGGTCAGGGTCAGGGTTCGGGTTCGGGATCAGGTTAGGTTTTGGGTTCAGGTTCGGGATTGGGTTAGGTTTCGGATTCGGGTTACGGTTAGGGTTAGGGTCAGGGTCAGGGTTCGGGTTAGGGTTCGGGTTAGGGGTTATGGTTCGAGTTCAGGTTCGGGTTAGGGTTAGGGTTAGGGTTCTGGTTAGAGTTGGGGTTAAGGGTTAGGGTTCGGATTGGGGTTGGGGTTTGGGTTTGGGTTCAGGTTGGGGTTGAGGTTCGGGTTGGGGTTCGTGTTCGGTTTGGGGTCAGGGTTCGGGTTGGGGTCAGGGTCAGGGTCAGGGTTAGGGTCTGGGTCCGGGTCAGGGTCCGGGTCAGGGTCAGGGTCTAGGTCCGGGTCAGGGTCAGGGTCAAGGGTCAGGGTCAGGGGTCAGGGTCAGGGGTTAGGGTCTGGGTCCGAGTCCGGGTTTGGGTTCGGGTTCGGGTTCGGTTTAGGGTTAGAGTTGGGGTTAGGGTTTAGGGTTAGGGTTGGCGTTGGAGTTAGGGTTGGGTTAGGGTTAAGTTTGGGATTGGGGTTGGGGTTGTGGTTAGGGTTAAGGTTAGGGTTAGCAAATTTCTCAACTTGTCGACCGTTGTTATTAACTGAGCGGGAATTAGGAGAGGAGCCTGGTTCTCTCCACACACCCCAGCAGGTACACCGCCCATGTGCCTGTGGATAACAGCGGTTCCTGTAGGGCCGGCATGTGTGGACCAAGTAGCTGTGAAATTTCTTCTGAAGAAAACGCACAGGAGGATGCGGGTGAGCTCAGTGGAGAGGGGCACTACCCCAGGGGACGTCCACATACATGGACTTGTGAACCCCGAATATCTGAGATGATCTCAGTCAATTTGGAAAGTTTATTTTGCCAAGGTTGAGGACGCATGCCTGTGACACAGCCTCCGGAAGTTTTGATGACATGTGCCCAAGGTGGTCGGGACACAACTTGGTTTTATACATTTTAGGGAGACAGGAGACATCAATATATGTAAGATGAACGTTGGTTCCGTCGGGAAAGGTGGGACAACTCGAAGCAGGGAGGGGGCTTCCAGGTCACAGGTAGGTGAGAGACAAACTGTTGTATTCTTTTGGGTTTCTGAATAGCCTCCCCAAAGGAGGCCATCAGATATGCACTTATCTCAGTGAGCAGAGGGGTGACTTTGAATAGAAGGGGAGGCAGGTTTGCCCTAAGCAGTTCCCAGCTTTTTTCCCTTTAGATTAGTGATTGTTGGGCCCTCAGATTCATTTTCCTTTCACAGGCTAAACAGCTTTAGGAACTGAAAGGTTCATGAGGCTGTAAGGAAGAGTCGAGTTGCTCCAGGTGAGCCTGGGCCACAACAGCACGCAGGACCTGGGCGCCCACGAGGAGCTCCTGGGAGGGTTTGGGAAAGGGAGCCGTGAACCCTGACTATCTGAGATGGTTTCAGGTGATTTAGAAGGTTGATTTTGCCGAGGCTGAGGACGTGCACCCGTGACAGCCTCAGGAGATCCTGACGACAAGTGCCCAAGGTGGTCAGGGCACAGCTTGGTTTTAGGGAGACATGAGACGTCAGTCAATACATGTCAGAAGTACCTTGCTTCCATCCAGAAAGGTGGGGACAACTGGAAGCAGGGAGGGGGCTTCCAAGGTCACAGGTAGGTGAGAGACAAATGTTGCGTTGTTTTGAGTTTCTGGTTAGTCTCTCCAAAGGAGGCAATCGGATGTGCACCTATCTTAGTGAGGAGATAGATGATTTGGAATAGAATGGGAGGCAGGTTTGCGTTGAGCCGTTCCCAGCTTGGCTTTTCCCTTTAGCTTAGTAATTTTGGGGCCCCAAGATTTTCTATTCACAGAGCCTATGACTAGATTTGCATGTTTAGATCCTGCGAGGAGGCGGCTACACAATGCAGAAGTCATGCTGGTGGCCTGGACTCCGAAGGGAGAGAAGTGGATTTGAGAGACATTTAGGAGGTAGGATTGCCGGGGCCTTGGTGATAGCTTGGATGTGGAGGGCGGAGCAGGAGGGGTGTCAAGCAGATATTGCTCTTAGATTACCACCTGAGATATTAGGGAGAGTGAGTGGGCTGTTTTTTCTTTGTTAGGCAGAACTTGGTTTTGTGGTGCAGTAGGGTGCCTCAAATCAAAGGCCTGACTTCCTTGTACAGGCCAGACCCCACATGGCCGTTCCTGTGACTGCCAGGCCACTTTGAGGCTGACAGAGGTGGTTTTGTCTGGCCTCTGCCCTGCACGTGTTTACGAATGACTTCTCTGTGTTGGCAAATTTGGGGGCCCACCAGCTAGGATCCTGTGAAGAGACCTGAAAGGTCTTTAGTCCAATTTATAAAACATCTTTTTGTTCATTATATCATTTCCACAATAAAAGACGAATAAAATATACAGAGGTTTATTTAGTGAATAAGGTTGATGGTGCACCTGTGCTAGGCAGTGTTTTAGTTCGTTGAGACACCAAGGGGTTGAGACAATCCTTTACCTTGGAGTTTTGTGTCTGTAAGTCCTGCTGTTGAGAGCTGTGTGTGTTAAAATGTCTGATTTGGGCAGGTGAGATCTGGGCTGTCTGTCAGTTAGGTGAGAGGAGGTTGGTGTCCAGCAAGTATCCAGTGCCCCATCAACATCCCAGTTCTTGTCCACCAATCTTCCAGTTCTAGGACTGATGCGGAGGCCCTCAGAGCGACTTCAGAGGGGAAACAGTGTGCTCTGTGGCTGCCTGTTTTGGAGTGTAAATTGTAAATCCTCTGCAAACAAGAAGTTGGAAACAAGTAGCGTTTCAGCTTGAGTTTCTTGTAAATGGCTTGCAGTCGTATGAACCAGAGCATGTAATACCACAGGGCAACACGAGGGTCCCTCTATCACCATTTCTCCCAGTGGCCTAGGTGGGGATTTAAACAGAATAATGTGTGCAGCCTCATTGTGTGAAAGTCCAGTACTTTGTGCTTGGAGTGTCATCAGGGAAGGGCCCCTGACTTTGAAGGCTGCTGCGTCTTGCTCTGTGATAGGAGGCACAACGTGGCCTTGGTCTTACGAAGACCTTGGGTGCCACAGCTCACTTCATCCCTGATCAGCCTGATGCAGGTGCTGGGCCCTGGTTCTGGAGGTGAGAATACACCCTGGGCCTCCACTGCATGGCTGCCCTGTGAGCATTCAGGTGCTTATTTGGGGACTGATACGGAGTCCTGTGCCAGATGCAGTGGTGCACACCTGGGAACCAAGCGTCCCTGCTTCTACTGGAGAATCTGGACAGATGTAAAAGGTAAGAAAGGCTGGGGGTAGGGGTTAGGGTTAAGGTTAGGCTTGGGGCTGGGGTTGGGATTGTGGTTAGGGTTAGGGTTAGGGTTGGGGTTGTGTTTAGGGTTATGATTAGGGTTTAGTGTTAGGGATTAGGGTTTTAGCGTAGCGTTTTAGGGTTATGGTTAGGGGTTAGGGTTGGGGTTATGGTAAGGTGTTAAAGGTTAGGGTTAAGGTTTAGGGTTAAGGTTGGGGTTAAGGGTAACGGTTACAGCTTTTAGGGTTAGGGTACTTGGCAAAATGGGTCTACCCTCTCCCGGGTAACCCTGGCTCTAGGCCCTCTTTTATGTCCTGGCCTGCCCCACCAGTCCCCTGGAGCCCTCTGCTGACCTAACCTCCACGCTGTATGTTCTTACTTATTTGTGGGACATAAGCTATGATGATGATTCTAAGGCCTAAGAATGATAAGTGGGCTTTGGGGACTTAGGGGGAAAGGTGAGAGGGAGGTGAGGGATAAAACCCTACACATGGGGTACATTGTACTCTGCTTGGGCTATGGGTGGACCAAAATCTCAGAAACCATCAATAAATAACTTTAGCATTTAACCAAAACCACTTGTTCCCCAAAACTATTGAAATAAAATAAAATAAAATAAAATAACAACAACATATATCTTATTCCTTTGGTAGACCACATGGCCTAGCTCAAGAATTGACTAAATACTTGTAAAATATAAGAATAAATGGAACAACTGGGTAAGCACAGCTCATGCAGAGATGTCCAGCCATTTCAGAAGTGTTAAGGTTCAAAGCAGTGTTCCCTGCGCAGGCCCTGGGGTACCACATTTTTGGGGAGGCACTGCCATCTCAAGCCTCCTTGTTTATAGCTCATGTTCTAACCCTCACACAGCACATGCTTGTCTTTAAAAACATCAAGGTGAAATAAACCACGTTAATCAAGGTAGAATAAGTGGGCAATTAGAGAACCCACATAATTTAGTTGTGTAATAGTAAACTTCTGCTGCATATTTAAAGGAAAATAGACAAGATAATCTTTTTTATAAAAAGTGAAATTATTCCACTGTTTCTGAATACTCACTGCTAAAACTCCACACTGAAGCACTGCCCAGAATGGTGGCCCGTGAAGCGTTCTCAGTCTGGGACACGTTATTCCTCTTGTGTAAAAACTGCACCACTTTCAGACAGACTCTCAGGCAAAGACACAGAAAATTATCTCATTATTAGATTCGTGATCTGTTAGAGGTTTCCTATCGCTGAGGTCATCTGAGCCAGTAGTTTTCAAAATGAGTTGATGGCTTCATATCCTAAAATGTTGCATTTAAATTCTAGTTAAAAATAGTTTACTGTATTTTTCCATTCTAAGACAGATTTTTTTTTTATGCTTTACTTTTTCTGGAGTTAGCCTGCATCTTACAATTGATCCACTGTATTTCATATGATGAGATCTCTTCTGTTCTTCTAAAAAATTATCAATACATTTGTGATGAATATTGATTTAATAGCATCTCAGAATTTAAAACATCCAGGTTACAATCATTAACTCTTCTACAAGATTTAGATACAAGAAGGTCATATTTCTTTCGTTTTATAAGTCAAATTATATCTAGCAGAAACTCACATGTGTGAAGATATGGAAGATTCCAATTCACGGAGGTTCCTTGTCATATTCTGTGCCAGACACTGGAGGCGGGTATGGTGGCACTTCATGCTCCTCACCTTCCTGTCTCACTACTTGTCCTGTGACTGCCGACTGCTGGCCCTTTACTCTGAAGGGGGTGAGAGGACCACTGCCCTGGCACTGGGGAGGGGATGCTCCTCACAGCACGGGAAGTGCCAGGAAGGCAGCCGTCACATGCCGGAACCTTGGCCACACCAACCACATCTGGGGAATTGCATGTGACTAGGGCCTAGCCCATTAGGAATGCTACTGTTCTGGGAATATCTCCTTGGCATCCTCATTTTGTTTTCCCATTGGCTAGTCCAGCTTAACCCCTTAGATGATTCTAGATCTCCCCTGAAAATACCTAGGTGAGAGTTATCCAGGCAAATTCTCTTTTACTCCTTTAAAACCATAAAGGCCATATGCGTGCGTGCGTGTGTGTGTGTGTGTGTGTGTGTGTGTGCACGTTACAGAGAGGCCTAATCTGCAAAAGCACAGCTTGGCCTTCAGGAAATAGACGGGAAAAGGGAAAAGGGCTGCTTTATTATTTCCTTGTGCCTTCAAAGCACACACAAAGAAAATATCAGTTAGTACTTTCTCTAGTAATTCCATCTGTAACATTGAGCATTTAAAAGTTGTTGTAATACATTTAAATACCATGCCCAGACAAGCGCATTATAAAATATAGCATTAATGAAACAATTAAATGTCCCAACTTAACCTGTCTTCTTGTAAGCCGTGAAATAAATTTCTCCCACTATCTCTATGAATATGTTTACCATTTGTGCAAATATATACCACTGAATAGAGATAGTAGACAATTTTTATTTTGACAGCAATCCACTCGTAAAATTACACACAAAAATTCTGCTATAACCTGTGTGCATTGGCAGATGCAATTAAATGTGAGCCAAGGCCCATTTGTTCATGCATGTGTTTTTATGATTTTGTCTGTTCCTTTTTTTGAATTACATATTTATAATACAGAATGTGAGAAGAGTTAGCTTTTTGTAGTTATTTAGCTGTAAGACATAGAAAACTGTTCTAGAACCTTTAAAAAGCAGTTGCAGGAATTTTTTTAAAGTCCCTGAAATTATGTCAAGATATTATTTTAAATTATTATTCTTTGAAACTACTTTTCTGTATACATCAAGATTTATCAATAACATATTAACAAAGTAGGAAAGTATAGTTACCATATTGTATAATGGCACCTCATGTTGCTTATTTCTTTTATAATTAAGTCATAAATTGAGCTCACAAAAATGTTTGTATTAATAAAATGATTATCATTGGTAATGTTGGAGTTTTTCTTGTACATTTTTATGTAACAACAAAAAAAGTTTTTTTTTTTTTTTTTTTTTTGAGACGGAGTCTCACTCTGTCGCCCCGGCTGGAGTACAGTGGCCGGATCTCAGCTCACTGCAAGCTCCGCCTCCCAGGTTTACGTCATTCTCCTGCCTCAGCCTCCCGAGTAGCTGGGACTATAGGCGCCCGCCACCTCGCCCGGCTAGTTTTTTGTATTTTTTTAGTAGAGACGGGGTTTCACTGTGTTAGCCAGGATGGTCTCGATCTCCTGGCCTCGTGATCCGCCCGTCTCGGCCTCCCAAAGTGCTGGGATTACAGGCTTGAGCCACCGCGCCCGGCCAAAAAAAGTTTTTACTATTAAAAATGGTTTAAAAAAAATTGGAGGAAGCCGAACCTTCATTTTATAAATACAATAACCTGAGGCTCATCAGGGCTGGTGACTCTCACAGGCGCACACCCGGCATTGCTGGATATCGGCTCAGGATCCAGAATGAATTTGAGCAATTCATGCTAAATTAATAAATGCACTTTAAAATAGGCCCATATTAATCCCAAAGTAACTAAACCTGTGGAATTTGTAAAAGAAGGTGTTTAGGTGTCCGGAGCTGCACGCCCCGGCCATAGCGAATAATAACTGACGATTAAAAACGCCTGAGCTATATTCATTTCCACCCCACACCTTCTCCCTATCTTTGCCTTTTTTCCCTGTATTAATACCTCATAAAAGATGGCGCTCTTCCTGCTTCTTCTTCACCCATTTTTCCCGCGCCCGCGAAAATTACTACCTGACAGCGCAGGTGCAACATGACGTTCGACCAGAGAAACCAATACCTATCTGGCCACGCCTCCACTATGAGATCATTTTCGCCTTGGCCCAACCCCTTTCCCTCCAAGTGTATATAAGGTACTGCATTACCGCCATTAAAAGAGACTTGATCAGAGCACTGTCTTGTCTCCATTTCTCGTATCTCTTGTTCCCCACATCCCACCCCCTCCTCCAGGGCCTGCTTCAACTATCCCGCGGGCCGGGATACGTGGCGCCCGAACAGGGACCTGGAAACGAGGGACTTTGTGAGGAAGAGGACGCCAAAGGATGGTCGACCGCTAACAAAGACAAAAGGAATTAAACTGATCACCGCGGGAACCTGCCGCATCTGAATCGAAGGTAAGTGACGCGTCCGAAATGGGACAAGAATTAAGCCAACATCAACTATATGTAGGACAATTAAAAGAGGCTTTAAAGATATGAGGAGTAAAGGTTAAAGGTAATGACTTGTTTAAATTTTTTGATTTTGTAAAAGATACTTGCCCTTGGTTCCCACAGGAAGGAACTATTGATATCAAAATATGGCGTAGAGTAGGGGATTGTCTTCAGGACTATTATAATACTTTTGGGCCAGAAAAAATTCCTGTGACCGTTTTCTCTTATTGGCACCTCATTAGAGATTTAATAGATAGGAAGGAGGTCGATCCGCGGGTCGTGGCTGCGGTCGCTCAGACAGAGCGTATTTTAAAGGTGAGCTCCCGTTCTAACCTTGCAAAGCCTCCGCAAGATACGGAGGAGGGTCTCATTTCCCTCGAGGGTGATCGTGGGAGTGGATCCCAGTGGATGTGCGGATGGCTGGGCGGGTCTTGCATGTTTGCAGTTTTTGTAAATTTATGAAGTACCATCTGAAAATAATTATTACTATTCAGTGATTCTCAAGCTTTCTCAATTTTGGCAATGTATATGAACCACCTGAAGATTGTATTTTAATTGGTTAAAACAATGGTTCTTATTGAGTTTCAGCCTTCAGTGTGCATGAAGCTCACCTGGGAGGCTTGTTCAATCACAGCTTGCAGAGCTCTGCCCTCCAAGTTTCTGATTCGCTACGTCTGGGGTGCAGACCATTATTTACTTATCTACCATGTACCCAGGTGATGAGGTTTTTGGTCTTGTAGGCATGCTTTGCGCTTACAAGATTTAAGAGCAGTAAATATCACTATGATCCTTATGGGTGCCTTACAACCAGGATTACCTTCACCGGTTGCGATTCCTCAAAAATATTTTAAAATCATTATTGACCTTAAAGATTGCTTTTTTACAATTCCCCTTCATCCTGCTGACCAAAAAAGATTTGCCTTTAGTCTTCCATCTACAAATTTTAAACAACCAATGAAGCGCTATCAATGGAAAGTCTTACCTCAGGGTATGGCTAATAGTCCTACCTTGTGTCAAAAATATGTAGCTGCCGCTATAGAGCCAGTCAGAAAAACGTGGGCACAAATGTATATTATACATTATATGGATGATATTTTAATAGCAGGAGAAATTGGCGAACAAGTCTTACAGTGCTTTGTTCAACTCAAACAAGAGTTAACAGCAGCTGGACTACAAATAGCCCCAGAAAAGGTACAATTACAAAATCCATACACCTATCTTGGTTTTCAAATTAATGGACCCAAAATCATTAATCAAAAGGCCGTTATACGTCGTGATCATTTAAAAACTTTAAATGATTTCCAAAAATTACTGGGAGACATAAATTGGCTTTGGCCGTACTTAAAGCTCACTACAGGAGAGTTAAAACCTCTTTTCGATATATTAAAAGGAGACTCTAATCCAAAATCCCCCAGGTCCATTACTAAAGAAGCATTAATAACACTCCAACAGGTAGAACATGCCATTGCAACACAATTTGTTACCAGTATTGATTATTCTCAGCCATTAATATTCCTTATTTTTAACACAACAATAACCCCTACTGGCCTATTTTGGCAGAACAATCCCATTATGTGGGTACACCTGCCCTCCTCCCCTAAAAAGGTTTTGTTGCCTTATTATGATGCCATAGCTGATCTAATTATCTTGGGAAGAGAAAACAGTAGAAAATACTTTGGAATAGAACCCTCTACCATTATACAGCCCTACACTCAATCACACATTCATTGGCTATTACAAAATACGGAAGCCTGGCCAATTGCTTGCGCTTCTTACACTGGCTCAATTGACAACCATTACCCACCTAACAAACTCATTCAATTTTGCAAACTTCATGCGTTTGTGTTTCCCCATATTACCAGTAAAGAACCTCTCAATGACGCATTATTAATTTTCACTGATGGATCTTCCACAGGACTTGCCGCTTACACTTATAATAATGTAGTCGTTAAATTCCAGACCACTTATACATCAGCTCAGCTGGTCGAATTGCAAGCTATAATTGCAGCACTATCAGCTTTTCCTTGTCAGCCACTTAACATTTATACAGACAGCACCTACCTGGCTCATTCAATACCCCTCTTAGAGACCGTGCCTCAAATTAAACATATTTCAGACACAGCTGACCTATTTTTACAATGTCAACGACTTATTCGAAAAAGGACTACTCCCTTTTTTCTTGGGCATATTAGAGCACATTCAGGATTACCGGGACCTTTAACACAAGGTAACGCAACAGCTGATGCGGCAACAAAAATCATAGCCACAGTCACTACAGACAATTTGCAACAAGCACAAAAAGCACATGCCTTGCATCATTTAAATGCCCAAACCTTAAGACTCATGTTTAAACTTACCAGAGAACAAGCTCGACAAATAGTTAAACAATGCGCCAACTGCATAACATATTTGCCTGTTCCCTATCTAGGAGTTAACCCCCGAGGACTCATCCCCAACGAAATTTGGCAAATGGACGTTACTCACCACTTAGAATTCGGTCAGTTAAAATATATCCATGTATGCATAGACACCTATAGTGGATTCATCAGTGCAACTCTCCAAACAGGAGAGGCCACCAAACATGTCATAGCTCATTTATTACATTGCTTTTCTATTTTAGGAATACCCAAACAAATCAAAACAGACAATGGCCCTGGTTATATAGCCAAAACCTTTTTACAATTCTGTAATACCCTACAAATTAAACATACCACAGGTATTCCCTACAATCCCCAAGGACAAGGTATAGTAGAAAGAGCTCATCTGTCTTTAAAAACTGTTATCACAAAATTAAAAGGGGGGAGCTGGTACCCCGTGAAGGGTACCCCTAGAAACATACTCAATCATGCCCTGTTTATCCTTAATTTTTTAAATTTGGACAGTCATGGAAAATCGGCTGCCGATCGTTTCTGGCATCCTGAATCTCAAAAACAGTTTGCAATGGTAAAATGGAAAGATCCACTTGATAGTTCATGGCATGGCCCCGATCCAGTTTTAATTTGGGGAAGAGGCTCAGTATGCATCTTCTCACAAAAAAATGATGCAGCCAGATGGCTGCCTGAAAGATTGGTAAGACAAATAAATCATAACCATTGTCAGTCCAGGGAAGATAAATCTCCCTGAGAAGTTCTTTCCTTTTTGTTTTTCAGCAAATGAAGCCTAACATGAAATTCCTTTGGAGAATAATCGCTCTATATAACATAGTGACAGTCTATGCAGGTTTTGGTGACCCTCGTAAGGCAAGAGAATTATTACGAAAGCAATACGGCCAGCCTTGTGATTGCAGAGGGGGACAGGTATCTGAACCTCCGTCAGACAGAATCACCCAGGTGACTTGCTCGGGCAAGACAGCTTACCTAATGCCAGACCAGTCATGGAAATGAAAAGTGCTGTTTTTACGCCAACAAATCCGGAATCGTCAGAGATAAGATAAAGACTTTACAGGAAGAACTAGAAGAGCGCAGAAAAGGTCTGGTCGCTAATCCCTTGTGGACTGGACTCGATGGACTTGTCCCCTATCTCCTGCCATTTCTTGGTCCTTTACTTACTCTTCTACTCTTTCTCACTCTCGGGCCTATAATCTTTAATAAGCTTATGGCATTCGTCAGACAACAAATCGAGGCCTTCCAGGCCAAACCTATACAGGTCCATTATCATCGCCTTGAGATGACTGAAAATGGTGAGTCTTATTTGCCTTAATAAGACCACCTCCCCTGTGTGCTGAACTGGACAGTCAATGATGGGTAAGAGGACACTATCTCCATCGGAGCCTAAGACAGGAGGGCCGCCTTTGCTGCTGCCTTATCCCATGACGGGCCTAGAAGGTGGGGATGAGTTGACCCAACCTAAGACAGGCGCAGTTCCCGAGGGGTCGTTTTCTCATCATAAAATAATTAAAAGGGGGACCTGTCCGGAGCTGCACGCCCCGGCCATAGCGAATAATAACTGACGATTAAAAACGCCTGAGCTATATTCATTTCCACCCCACACCTTCTCCCTATCTTTACCTTTTTTCCCTGTATTAATACCTCATAAAAGATGGCGCTCTTCCTGCTTCTTCTTCACCCATTTTTCCCGCGCCCGCGAAAATTACTACCTGACAGCGCAGGTGCAACATGACGTTCGACCAGAGAAACCAATACCTATCTGGCCACGCCTCCACTATGAGATCATTTTCGCCTTGGCCCAACCCCTTTCCCTCCAAGTGTATATAAGGCACTGCATTACCGCCATTGAAAGAGACTTGATCAGAGCACTGTCTTGTCTCCATTTCTCGTATCTCTTGTTCCCCAAATTCCCACCCCCTCCTCCAGGGCCTGCTTCGACTATCCCGCGGGCCGGGATATTTAGGAATGAGGACATGGCCTTTCGACATTAGTTCTGATTCTCCCCTTTCTAAAAGAATCTACAGTCTCTATTTTCTCATGACGAGATTTCAGAAGAGAGCCTGGTGGCACTTACAGCAGACATCACAGATGTCTGAGTGTTTCGGTTGAGGACGGTAAAGGCTTTGTTTGTTTCATAAAACCTTTGTTTTCCAGGGGAGAAAACACAGGTTGAGTCTAAAGTCAATCCTCCCATTGAAATATTTTAATGACGCTGAAAAAGGTTGTTGTGTTTCGCAGGTGCAAGTGGAGCTGTGCAGTCCTGACTTCTGAGTGGAGCTAGAGGAGAATTATGTTAATGCATTTGCACTCCTTTCTCAATTTTTAAATATAAATATACTTAAGCAACACTTTTTAATGAGAATAAAATAGTTTAACAATGTTTACGCACCTATTTTAGTTATTACATTCTCTAAGCTATTTTTATCCTCACAACCATGGAAGCACTCCACCGTCTCCATTTCAGAAAGTAGACAGTAACTGAACAAAACTGTCCACTTTTAAAAAACATGATTTATTTCATTATGAAAGTTCATAGTTGATGTAATTAATACCTTTTTGTGGTCTTAATTCAATGGGTGTGGGCATCTGCACGCTGTCGTGGGTCCACCGTTGTGGTGAAATCGCACACAGTGGTCTCACTGCCCTAAACAGCCAGGGCTCTCTGCCTATCCATCCTTTCCTCTCCTCAACCCCTGTCAACCATTGATTGTTTTACTATCTATGTAATTTTCCCTTTTCCAAAATGTCATGTAATTGGAATCATACAGTATGTAGCCTTTTTGGCTTCTTTCACTTAGTGGTATGCATTTTGGGTCCCTGTGTGCCTTTTCATGGTTAGATAGCTCATTTATTTTCTCACTGAATGATATTCCATTGTCTGTAGGTACCAGAATTTATTTATCCATTCACCTACTGAAGGACATGTTGGTTGCCTCCAGTTTCTGGTAATCCTGAATAAAGCTCTGAACATTTGTGTGCAATTTCTGTGTTGACATAACTTTTGAAGGAATGACAAGGAAAGGTGTATTTGCCTGATCCCAGGAATCAATATAAACATCCATGATAACCCCACCTTTTTTTTTAAATGTATGATTTGGATGAAACAAGAGAAAGAGACTGTTTCAAGGGAGAAGTAAAGGAAACAGTAATTTATACTGAGTGGCGTGGCCAAATACACATATCTAATAAGCTGTAGGAGGAGTGATGCATATTTCTGAAAGGAGAAATGCATGCATGCGCAATTGAGTTTCTTGCTCCTTCATGGGTCCAATGTAAAAAAAACCGGCAGTGTTAGCGTGATCCCAGGGTGGAGTTTTCAGTCCTCTGACATTAAAAGTTGAAGCAGAGGACATGAAAACTCGCTCTGTGCATCCTGTGTATGCTGTCCAGAACCTCTCCATCATGCGTGGTCTCTTATCAGGCAAGAGAGGGGAGGCAGCTTCAGGCAGTTGGTTGAAATCGTTGGTGGAGTCTTTTGAAAGGCTTGTTTCCGTTAAAGCCTTAGGGAAGAAAGCCTCATCATGGTTAGCAAAGGAGGGGGTATAATGAGGTGTATCTGACCCCTGTCATCCCATCATGCCCAACTTGTAATAGGGGAGGAAAAAGAATTTTCTCTCTACCTTTAAGGAATTCTAAGATGGGACCCTCTGTAAATCTGAGAACTCAGTTTTGAAAGTCACTCTGGGATCTCTTCAGCCAAGAGTGGGTCTGTTCAGTCAGTTGGGAGGTTAGGATTTCGTTTTCATTTATCAGTGCTAATGGGAATGAGTAGGCTGTCTTCCCAGCAGCTGAATTTGAAAGAAACTCCTTGGATGGGGTTAATGGCAGCTGTATTTTCTGGGAGCTCTGCTCTAATCAGACAAAGTAAGTTCTGGTAAGATTTCTTTATCTTCGGTATCTCAAATGTTTTCATTTACATAATCTTTATAACAACTTTTTTTTTTTTTTTTTTTTTTTTTTTGAGACAGAGTCTTGCTCTGTTGCCCAGGCTGGAGTGCAGTGGCACGATCTTGGCTCACTGCAGGTTCCACCTCCCAGGTTTATGCCATTCTCCTGCCTCAGCCTCCTGAGTAGCTGGGACTACAGGTGCTCGCCACCACACCCGGCTAATTTTTTTGTATTTTTTTTTAGTAGAGACGAGGTTTCACCACGTTAGCCAGTATGGTCTCGATCTCCTGACCTCACGATCCACCTGCCTCGGCCCCCAAAAGCGCTGGGATTACAGGCATGAGCCACCGTGCCCGGCCCCTATGGCAACTCTTGATGTCTGAGTGGGTTCCCACACAGTCATCTGTTGTAAGACTTTTTGATTCCTTTTTTTCCTTTGGTCGTTATGAATAGGGCTTCTGTACATAATTGCATGGTAGCTTTTGTTTGGAAATAATAGCAAAGTAGCTGTCAAAATACTTATGAATGTGATTTTTGGATTGTAAGGTGAGACTTGTTTAGCTTTGGGAAAAACTGCCCAACTTGTAATAGGGGAGGAAAAAAAATTTTCTCTCTACCTTTACAGAATTCTTAGATGGGACCCTCTGTAACAAATGACAGATTAAAATGAGAAAAAAGTAGACAAGTTTAAAAACATGGATGGATACATGGGAGCTACTCAGGGAAAAATGAGTAAATCTCCAGCAGGTGGCTTTCAATGAAGTGTAAATGCTATCTTTAACTTAAAGAAAGAAGAGTTGAGGCTCAGTAGTGGGGAGGTAACAAGCAAAAGCACAGTAGACAAGGGTAAGTTTTCTTATACAGACTTAACTCCATGCGTTCTCTGTTGGTAAGACTCTTTAGTGATTTAGTCATCCTTCTCTTCTCGGTTGGTGCAGAGAGAGAGAGAGAGAGAGAGAGAGAGAAAGAGAGAGAGATCTTTTAAATGGGAATTTCTTTTATAGATGTAAATTTTCCTTACACAAGGGTAACGTCTACTCTGTTTTGAGAACTTCCTTTTTTAGCATTTTTCCAAAGTAATCAGCTGAGAATAATTCTTATGCCAAAGGGACACATTTTGGGGTGGCATATTCTGGTTTCCTACCATCATATTTTGGGGTGGCATATTCTGGTGTTACACACCGTCTTCCACCAGCAATGAAAAGAGTTCTTGTTTTTCCTCCAGCAATTTGTGATTTTTTTTAGAGTTTAGCAGTTCTAACAGATCTAGACCAGCCGTGCTATCTCATTGTGGTTTTCAGTTCTGTAGTATGTTGAGCATCTTTTTGTATGTTTACTTGCCATCCGTAGATGGTCTTTGGTGAGGTGTCTGTTCAGAACTGTGTGCATTTTTAACTGAGATGTTTAACTTATTGTTTAGTTTCAAGAATTTTGTCTATATTTTGAATACAGATTCTCAGATCTGTATTTTGCCAATATGTTTTCCAATATGTGGCTTGTCTTTTTGTTCCCTTAACAAAGTCTTTTCCAGAGTATAAACTGTGAATATTAAGAAATCCACATTGTCATTTCTTCTGCATATATCAACCTTGTGTGTCATTTGTTAAAATTCATGACCAAACCCAAAGGCACATAGCTTTTCTTCCATAGTTTCTTGTAGAAATTGTACAGTTTTGCATTTTCAGTGTAAGGATGATTTTGACTGATTATTTGTGTAAGTTGTAAAGTTTTCATCTACACGCATATCATTTCCTATGGTTTCCAATAATCATTCCCTCACTATTTTTGGGAAAGACACAGGGTAGTGGGCTCTGTTAGAGCAGATAGACGGCTAGACATGAAGAGGAGGGGGAGCTCCTGAAAAACAGAAAGTCTGGTAAGGCTCACCCGGAGGGACCATGAAAAATTCACATTTAGTGGCATCTGTAATGCTGGAGTGGATGGGCACTTGTCAGTTGCGGGTAGGAGGGAGAAGAGGTACCTATGCAGAAAGAAACACCCTAGAAATCCTCTTAAGATGCCCCAGTCATCATTCAGTCTGCAGTAATAATGTCACAATATTGCTAGCTACATGCTGATAAGGACAAAGGGGACATTCTTCAAAGAAACCTGGCACCATAAGTACAGATTAGGGCAGAGAAGCACATTGAAAAGAGATAGATGCAGTAGGTCCAAATGTGACTCCTGTCAGCCTGCCTGGGATGGCGGGAAGGAGCCTGGTGCCAGAATGGATTCGGATGGATCACCACACACGTGCCTCATCCAGCAGTGAGGAGGTCCCACAAGCCTAAGTGGGGCAAGTCGGGGACCTAAGGCAGTAGCAGGAAAACCAGACAAAGAAAACAGGGGGAGACTTGAGACAGAGGCAGGAATGTGAAGAAGTCCAAAGTAAAATTCCCTGCACAGGACTCTCAGGCTGCTTTCCTGCACGATCAGCCTACTGGTATTTTTCTACAATAAGCTCTTCACACTGTATTTTTTTGAATGAAGTTATCTGCCATCTTCGTATTGCCTCTTGGTGAAAATCTTTCTTCCAAGTGAGACAAGAACCGGGACATCAATTTCCAGAACCGATGGCGCTTAATAACTAGCGCTCTGACTTTAAGCTGTGCAGGAGGCGGCCTTTAGGGGGCGCCAGCCGTCACACGTGGAGCAAGATGGCCCTGCATAGTCCCCATGTGCCTGCAGGTGGTGTGCTGCGACGACACTGCCAGCAAGAGGGCCCGGCAGTGTCCCCAGCATACAGCAGGGGGCGTACGACGGGTATACTGTGAGCAAGAGGATCCTGCAGTGTCCTTAGCTGCCAGCAGGTGGCGCACGGGCACCACACCATGAGCAAGAGGACCCTGCAGTGTCCTGGTCGGCAGCAGGGGGCGTGCTGCCACTCCACTGTGAGCAAGAGGATCCTGTAGTGCCCCCAGCGGCCAGAAGGGGGCGTGCCCGCACTACAAGGCAAGCAAGAGGGCCGGGCAGTGTCTCCAGCTGCCAGCATCGGGAGTGTTGCCACTACACTGTGACCCAGAGAGCCCTGCAATGTCCCCAAGTGCCAGCAGGCGGCGTGCCGTGACTATACTGCGAGCAAGAGGGCCCCGTAGTGCCCCGGCGCCAGCAAGGGGCGCTAGCCACCACTGTAAAAAAGACGGCCCTGCAGTTGCTCTAGACGCCAGCAGGCGGCGCAGTGGCACAGCACCGTGAGCAAGAGGGACCTGTAGCGCGCGGCTGCAAGCAGGGGGCACCCCAGCCCCGCTTTTCAGATTACTGAAGTTCCCCCGTCTCTGCGCCGCTCCCCCGGCAGCGTGCGTCTGTGCGCGTGCGCCTGCGCCGCGCCCCCTCAAGCCCACGCAGCGTGCGTCTCCGCGCCTGCGCCACCACCCCCTCGCCCCGACGCGCGAGCCGTGCCACTCTGCGCCTGCGCCGCGCCTGACTACGACTCTGCGCCTGCGCCGGCCTGCGACTCTGGACCTGCGCCGTGCCGGCCTGCCACTCTGGGCCTGCGCGGCGCCGGTGACCGACTCTGCGCCTGCGCTGCGCCGACCTGCTACTCTGCGCCTGCGCCGGCGTGCGCCGCGCCGGCGTACAACTCTGTGCCTGCGCCGGCCTGCGACTAGGCGTCTGCGACTCTGCGCCTGCGCCGCGCCGGCGCGCGACACTGGGCTTGCAACTGTGCGCCTGCGCCGGCCTGCGACTATGCACGCGCGACTCTGCGCCTGCGCCGCGCCGGCGCGCGACTCCGCACTTGCAATTCTGCGCCTGCGCCGGCCAGCGCCGCGCCAGCACGCGACTGTGTGCCTCCGCCGCGCCGGCCTGCGAGTCTGGGTCTGTGCCGCGCCTGCGCGCGACTCTGCGCCTCCGCCGGTCTGCGACTATGCGCCTGCGACTCTGCGCCGGCCTGCGCCGTGCCTACCCGCGACTATTCTCCTGAGACTCTGCGCCTGCCCCGGCCTGCGCCGCGCCGGCCCGCGACTCTCGGCCGGCGCCGAGCCGGCGCGCGACTCTGCGCCCGCCCCAGCCTGCGACTCTGCGCCGGCGTCGCGCTGGCCTGCGACTCTGGGCCTGCGCCGCTCAGGCCTACGACTCTGCGCCTGCGCTGGCTTGTGCCGCGCCGGCCTCCGACTCTGCGCCTGCGCTGGTCTGTGCCGGCCTGCGCCGCGCCGGCGCGCGACTCTGTGCCTGCAAGTCTGCGCCTGCGCCGGCCTGCTCCGCGCCGGCGTGCGACTCTGCTCTTGCGTCGCTCCGGCCTGCGACTCTGGGTCGGCGCGCGACTCTGCGCCGGCCCCGGCCTGCGACTTTGCGCCCGCGCCGCGGTGGCCTACGACTCTGCGCCTGCGCTGGCCTGCGCCGCCCCCGGCCTGCGACTTTGCGCCTGCGCCGCCCCGGCGCGCGACTCTGTGCCTGCGACTCTGCGCCTGCGCTGGCCTACGACGCGCCGGCGCGCGACTCTGCGCCTGCGCTGCTCTGGCCTGCGACTGTGCGCCTGCGCCGCGACGGCTTGCGACTCTGCGCCTGCGCCTGCCTGCGCCGCGCCTGTCTGCGACTCTGTGCCTGCGCCGTGCCAGCGCGCGACTCGGCCTGTGCCACGCCCGCCTGCGACTCTGCGCCTGCGCTGCCCCGGCCTGCGACTCTGCGCCTGCGCCGCGCCGGCTTGCGACTCTGCGCCTGCGCCTGTCTGCGCCGCGCTGGCGTGCGACTCTGCGCCTGCGCCGCCCCGGCCTGCGAGTCTGCGCCTGCGCCGCCCTGGCCTGCAACTCTGCACCTAAGCTGCGCCGGCCTGCGCCGCGCCGGCGCGTGACTCTGCACCTGTGCCGCCCCTGCCTGCGAGTCTGCGCCTGCACCGCGCCGGCCTGCGAGTCTGCGCCTGCCCCGCCCCAGCCTGCTACTGTGCGCTTGCGCCGCGCTGGCGCTCGACTTTGCCCCTACGCCGGCCTGCGACGCGCCCGCGCCCGACTCTGGGCTTGTGCCGCCCCAGCCTGCGACTCTGCGCCTGCGCCGGCCTGCGACTCTGCGCCTGCGCCGGCCTGCACCGCAGACCCATCTGCCAGTAGTTTATCAATACTGGCCGCCAGCCGAGTTTCAGTATGGGTCACCTCCGAGGTTCAACACAGACCTCAAGCGGTGTGTCCAGTGCCAAACAGCGCGGTACAATACGAGC